>NC_051185.1:76060565-76243065 GCF_013339695.2 Rhipicephalus sanguineus
ATGTTCTGGGCTAAAAAACACAGAATACTTTTTGTTCTCGCTTTTTTTAGAAGGTGAAACAATACAAGTGACAGTGGGTGTCATAACGTCGCCCCGCTTGCGCGGACAGCTGGGGCGTGACAAAGCAAAAACATTACGTCCTGCTTCTACTCCGCACTCGCCAATAGCTTGCATAGTCAACGTCAGCTACTGTCTGAAAACGGGCTCATCAGCCATCTGCACATGAAGCTCGCATAAATTTACATCAAGTGTAAAACCACGGCGAAGGAAGCATTCGTGGGCGACCGAGAGCAGCAAGTTCACTGCAGAGAGAAACTGCCCAAATGGAGAATTTTTGCCGCATTAAAAAGTGGTTATCGGCATAAGCATATGCAGTAAGCTGAGGTTGTGTTCCTCAGTCGACACGTGAATTTATAACGCAGCAGAAGGATTTTTTCCTTGGGCTAGTTGGTGCTTGCTAATAATCATCATGTAACGTGAGAAGACAAAACGGACACACAGAACCACAAACCACAGGCCACCATAACGCAGCATTTGGCTTTTAGTTTGGTTTTTATCATCCTTGTCCTTGATAATGTTTGGGGTACGGGGATCAAGCGTTTTATAAATATTTTTCTCCAGAATAAAATATACGTCACTTGCCAGCAGCGTTCCATCCTGTGATTTCTACTGTGACGTTCTTTTTCGCGCTTTTTTTACGTCATAACGACAGACACCTCAGTGTCAAGCTTCCTTAAAAACTGAAAAGAAGCCGATTATACAAAAAAAAAAACAATTATTCGCAAGACGCATTAATCCACAGGGCTACTGGTTTGTGTAACCTTTCAAACAACTACTAAAGATCGCTCCTTATATTTTGCTCACTGTCTTTCACTTTTTTTTTTTTTCGCTTTGCAACAGGTGCTGTCATTTCATGTGAACACGTTCTGCAAAATTACGTCCCCGTTTCAGCTAGCGTAGAAAGGGACAAGGTGTTGAGAAAATATAAGGGAGAGCTGTAGAAAACTCTCTCCTCTCCTTCGACACCGGTCTCGGCTATAACTTCACAAAAGAACAAGCCAGCTCGCGGTTCAAAATCCGCGATGGAACGCGCGGTTCCCAGTGCTCCTCACCTGTCGATCCACAGCGTTAGTAATACCACGCCCGTTCAAAGCAGCAGCTAGTTCCTCTGCCTATTCCCGCGACACGGCTTCGGTTACCCCACAAACCACCCTATTTCTCTCCCTCCCTTCGAACCCTTGCCCCTTTCCCTCGGTTGATAAGCGTTCGCCCATTTCATTCACCGCTTTTCCCTTACTAGCCTTTCACTACTCTTGTCTGTCCAGCTCAAACGGCCCACCGGACCCGAGACGGGAATCTTTTTTTACCCCTCGCAAAAGGACCTATTGGCGTCCCCGTCAATGAAACGGCCACCAACCCCCTCGAACCATCTGCTTCCCTTGCCCCGCGGGACGAGCGTCGTCGGTAGGGAGTGAAAAGGACGCGATGGGGAAAGCGAACTTGGGTCGAACGCCGGCTCCGCATGAGGAGGGGGGGGGGGGACGAACCCGCGGCTGTGAACGAAAGGGCCTCGGAATTCCCACAGGAGGGCACGACGACTTTTGCAGCTGCTTGACCTGAAACGACATGCACGCACGACTCTCAGCGACGGTGCAGGTACCAGACGATGGGCGATGCAGTGCTTGTGTGGTGGGGCTTTGACCGTCGGGGCCAGGGGAAACACGTTGGGAACATATCTGTCGCTTTCTGTGCCATAGACGCAAGGCGCGAGGTCTGCGACGCAGGAAAGTGTAAATGTGGGCTGTATCAAGTGATTCCAAGTAATCAGCGACCCATTCGCCGCATACAGTGCGATCAACAAAACAAAAACAACTCGCAGGGTCTCTTGTACATTCACCTAAGACGACTCGAAGGCGAAAGCAGTCTTCTTTTTTTCTTCTCACTCGACGTACTAATCCTTCCCTCCTCTGGGATCGCCCACCTTTGACCAAGCGACGATGGCATGTGATCACGTCATCATGTCTTGTCACCTTATGTGATGTCATGATGACCTCATGGCGTGATGATGATTTTGTGCGTCGATCGCGTTGACGCCTCCGACAGTCACTTTTCACGTTTAATGAGCCGTATAATGAAACGTGATACGAAACGTTTCATTAAACGTGAAATTTTCACGTTTAATGAAACGTGAACATTGACCGCCTCCGGCGGTCAATTTTCACGTTTAGGGAGGCACCTATGGCTCCTTGAAAATCTGAGTTTACATGCCGCACTTCTCTGTACATATTCACGTAGAGTGTCCTTTGATGATTAATACAATTCATAAATGCGCTAAGTTATGCATGTCATTATAATCAATGATTAGCGAATGATTGTTAATTAGCCAATGACTCGCTCTTGTTTTTACGCGCATTTATAAAGGCTGCTGCTTGGTGTAATGATGCTCAACGATTGCAACCTTCGAATCTTTTTTTTGTATATTTTACCCGGTGACTTATAAAAAAAAATTCGGTATTGCATAGGAAACACTCCGTATTGTCCCGAGGTGATGGCACAATGCAGGTGTTTTGGTAAAATTTGAAGCTGGAACTTGTATGACAAAGCCCCCTTTCCGCATCACCTTTTATTGAATTACGATGTTTCTGTGATCCCCCTTTCTTTACTTGTATATCGTCATCACTGTAGTAATCATCCTCAGTCTCCTTCATGTCACTTGCTGAATGAGAGCCTCTCTGTATGATCTTCGAATTTGTCCTATATCTAGCGAACCGATTCCAACTTATTCCTCCGAACTTCTTTATTCCATCGCCTCAGCTATATAACTCGCCTTCCTCCTCGGCTGCATTTCTATCTTTTCGAATACGTTCCGTTCCTTCATCTGACTCCGGTTATCTGTCGTACGTATTATGTGGCCTGCCTAAGGTCCCTATTTTTTTTTCTCGCTTAATGTCAACTAGAATAACGATTACACCGGTTTGTTCGCTCCCCCATTTTGCGGCCTTCCCATCTCCTAAGGCGACGCTAAAGAACAATGTGATTATTCTTTATTGGTAAATTACCCTTTTGTAATACCAAATCGCCACTGTTGCCGAGAGAAGATGCTTGGTAAGTGCACAGCCGCGCAATTCAGGTGGCGACGCCACGATCAAGATCCTGCACCAATCACCGTGACGTCATACGTTTCGACGGGGTCCAAGAGCGTCTACGTAGTTCTTAATCGGTAAAAATAGACAGATTTAGTTGGGCGTCCGCAACAACGTACGGACGCAGCCTGCCAGCCATTTCCTATGGCAGGCTGCGTCCGTACGTTGTTGCGGACGCCCAACTAAATCTGTCCAATGAAGTATACAGTACTCACGGACGGAAACAGGACAATGTAGGGCTAAGCACATTCTTTCGTTTCTACAGTCTTCAGTTCTGGCCCTATCGGCATAATTTCGACTCTAACGCGTAGTTCAGAGGCAACATTATCTTTACAGACCATCGTCCCGATATGACGTGGTTATATATCTCGAGCAATTGCGCATAGCAATGGTTATACTAAAAAAATATGTCGCGTTTGAATCCGTGAGCACTGTACGTTGTTATCGGGGGGCGCCATGAACTAAACATACCAATTTAAGGAAATTCCTTTGAGCTAGTGTGGCCAAAATACGACAAAACACTTTGAAATCCCTGACGTCGCGCTGACATAAACATGCCCAGATTTCAGGTCTAAATTTTAAAAATTGAATATTTGGTCTTTAGTTCCTCATCTATTAATAAACATTCATGTTTAAAACAAAAGCTTTTTTAAGCAACGATGACAGAAGAACTAAGAATTTGACAGGAAAGCGCTGTCTTGTCAAATTCTTAGTTCTTCTGTTCTCGTTTTATGTGCGCTTAAAAAAGCTTTTGTTTTAAATATGAATATTCACCAACTAGCCCATCCCGCCGTCTTGCTATTAATAAACCTATGATGGTGAAATTAGCAGCAGTAGAGAAAGGGAAAATAGACAACCACCCATTTGTAGCTCGAAGCCACAAGGAAATCCATACGGATATCTCAGAAATAAAGCCTCTTAGTTGCCGAAAAATTCGTCCTGGTCCGGGGATCGAACCCGGGACCAACGCCTTTCCGGGGCGGTCGCTCTACCAATTGAGCTAACCAAGAAGCTAGCAATTGGCAGCGTGAGGGCGAATTCATCGACAACTCGAAGCAACCGGACACGCATTGCAAATCAGTTCTGCGGAATTCCGCAAGGTGGCGGAAGGTGGCCCTTCCGCCACCTTGCGGGATTCCGCAGAACTGATTTGCAATGCAGCAGCAGTAGTTTTCAATTTGTGCTTTATCCGTCTAAGCAGATTCATTGTATCACTTATAATGTCCCCTTAATATTATGGCTACCTTTTTTGTTCTGTCCCACGCTTCGTGTTCTTTAACCTTTCTCCGAGTCTCTTTGTTGTCCTCCAGGTCTCAGCATCATATGTTCGAACTGGCAATATGCGATGATTGTACAGTTTTCGCTTTAGTGACGCTGGTAAAGAGCTTGTCATGATTTCGGAATATTTGCCGTGTGCGCTCCAACTTATTTTATTCTTCGGTATATTTTCTTTTCGCGAGTGGGCTCCTGTGGAGACAAGTTGCTAATATTTAACTCTTGTTATTTCATCAGAATATTGCGCATAATATATGTTTTCAGCATATGAACATTTAGTTGTCCTGCTTTCTCGCTTTAAGTCTACCCTTACCTCTTGCTACTCGTCGTTGTCAATGCTGAAGAGCACAATGTCTTGCGCAAAATGCACGCTGCTGAAGTAACTCTCTCACAATATTTACGTTTCCTCACAATCTAGGCGTCTGGTTACTTCTGCTCGCAGTAAGCAACCCTGAAACGATCTGATCTCGTTACCCGATTTCTTTTAGAGCGAAAGCTCCACTGCTCCATGTCTCGCAAGGTCCCATCGCGTCACGATGACCTTGAGCCACCGGAGCGCAAGTGTGACAGGCGTGACGTCACGCCACGTGATCCGCTGCGGAGAGGTGTCGAAACTGCGCTCACTGGGAGCCTAGCCCCTGCGGTACCACGTCACCAGGCGAAGGTTTAAAGGGCCCTTTAACCAGAGGTCGAAAGTTAGTTCTGGCGTTGCACTCGTGCACGAGTCTACAGCGAATAATATAAACGCAGCACTTGCTCGTCTCGTTCCTTATATCACTTTGCTGCCTTCGTAGGCTCGTCTAAGGTATTTATGCTTTGAAGTCCACTTTGTGGCGCCGTGCTTTCAAAACTTCTGGTACTTCTGAGTCGAATGCCGTTTTGTAGACTATAAGACCTACATCAAGTGCTTTCTTGTACTCGGTAACTGTCTCAATTACTTGATAGATCGCATGGCTGTGATATATCGTTTAGAAAACCTCTCTGAAGTTTATTCTCTTTGTTGATGAAAGTGAAGCGTTTCTCTCATCCTGTTTGAAATTACCTTCATGAATATTTTATTCAATACCGAATGTAAGCTGTCTGGTCTATAAGCCTTCAAGTTTTGAAGTCGAAGCGATGGAAGCCTTACGCGAACGACGACGTGCCCGTTAGATCTATGGCATATGCGAACGCTCGGTTTTAGCGCAAGTTTCTGTCTCTGGAGTTTGGACATCCATGTCGTGTCTGTGACTGTACGTCTGTGGTTTAACTCGAACCTCTCTGCGCTGAGAAGCAATTTAGAAACAGCCCAGCATCACGCAGCTAAAGATTAGCAACATCCTAGAAGGAGCCTAGAAACGACCTAGCATGATCTAGCTGAAGCCTAGCAACAACCTAGGAGCAAGCAGATTAGACTTCACAGTCATCGAGCTTGGCTGTTTCAAGCCTTGCGCGACTTAGGGCAAGCTTTGCCATTTTCTTTCTTTTCTCGTGTTAGTAAATTATTTTTTTAAATTCCAAAATCATCACTCTTACCACCAGAAGACGCTTGGTAAGCGAGAAAATGCAGAAGAAAATGCGGGAGGGGACGCCAGCTTGAAGCTTTTTCACCAATTACCTTGACGTCATAGTTATTGACGGCGTCTATACTGGGGCCTACGTAGTTCCGAATCGGTAAAAAAAAAAAATGAAGTACATTGCCCTCTGAGGGGGCCAGAGACTTTACATGCCGAGTTTCAAGAAATGTCGTTGAGCCAATGGCATCAAAATGCCGTCTCTCTTCAAGTGTTTTTTATGAAAATGTTGGTGTTTTTCCCGCTTCTTGGCACATTTCAGGTGTTGATAGTATTATTATTACTTCCATTTTGATGCTGCCGCCTTATTTACTGTGGCCTCTATATCTCTGACGTTAAAAATCTCTGTCTCAATGATTATTTTCTTGTTAATCAGCTTTCATAGTTTAGCATATTCCACTTGATCCCTTGAGGTCGGCCCTTTTATCACTTGTCATTTTTCTATTAGAGAGTTTTAGTTTTGTGGAAAACAGCAAACGCGACCTTTCGGCATTCGCATTTGCTTTACCTGCCTCACACACCGCGTACGCAGAACGTTGCTGGAGCTGTTGCGTATACGTGCGGTACGCTATTCTCGAAATTCAGCGTTGACCGCTAACGGACGCAAAGCGACCCGTACCTCGGGCAACATGGCGGCGTGTGTATAAAGTGACGGCCGTCCACATCGGGTCCTTGAAGTGGTCGGCCTCAGGACGTAGCCAGGGCGGTTGCTGTTGGACCGAAAGCACCACTAGTATACAGTGAAATCTTGTTGATACGTTTTTCACGGAAACCGCAAAATAAAACGTATTATGCAAAAGTCGTATTAACCGAAGAGCTTAAAAAAGGAGGAAAATATGCATACTCCATCAGCAATTAACTTCTATTGAGCAACATTAGGCGATGCACCGTGATAGATGTCGCGGTGCATCGCCTGGCGCATCATAGTAATAATCATCATCATTAGACGCAGCGGCCGCGCCTGGAACCGATCCTTTCACCGTCAGGCCGAGGTTGTTGAGGCCTCAGCGGCTCTGCAACGTGCATATGATTGCTTGTTGAAACGCGCTTTGAGCTAGTATACCGAAGAATACACGAATGATTTCCAGATATACCGGTCATGATCCACTTTCGCGGTCGTATTATTCTTTATTGGGGAAAATGGGATCGTAATAAACGCGTGAAAATGCATTATTTCCAAGGAACCTTGGCCGGGAATAAAAAGAAAAACGTATTAGGCCGGAAAAACATAATATGCGGAATCGCACCAACGAGATTCTACACGTCTCCCAATGTCATTCAATCATTACCTAATGAAAACCAACAGACAGTGCAGCTAAGCAAGATATAGGGGATATTACTTGTATGTGTTAAATTTAGTATAGTAATTGTGACATTAGTTGAAATGAGTTACTGTGGATGAAAAGTAGGCTTGCCGCAGGTATGGACCAAACCTACTACTTTCGGATAACGCGTCCGACACTCTACAATTGAGCCGTGCCATGTTTTCTCCAGTTCTTCTCTTGTCCAGAGTTTTTGATAATTCCAGAATATTTTTCCGCGCGTTATTTTTCTTCCAATCTTGCTCTCTTTACCAGGATGGTACATTAGGCCCGAGAAGGGTACACTGAATTTAAATTCCAGTCTTTGGCAAATGGCTCTCTTGACCCTTCAAATGAGACAGACAATATTCTTTAATGAAAATCCCGGAGAGCTTAGCCTGATTTGTCGCCTGGCTTGCTACTCCGGGTGTTGGGTGATGACTATGGTATATACAATGATCACATATACACACAAATGGTACGTTCAGCCACAAATGCACATATACTATACAGTCATTCACAAACTTTGGTTAAGTCGAGTGTTCCTCAAGAACACCAACAGCGCTTTTGTGTTGCGCATCGCACAACCGCTGTCTTGCCACGGGCCGAGAAGGTGCCGCAGCTCCAAGCTCGAGCCGTGTTGCAAATGAAGTGCTCCCTTCAGAATCTGTCGTTCGGCGTCGTAACGGGAACGACGTCGTACTCTGCGACTGTTCCCTTTAAATGAACGCATGTGCTTCATGCGTACGGTGATGACGGTGAGTGCTTTAACTGGCTCCTATAACCGGAGAGTCGAAATTCGAAGAAGAAGACGTCGCTCTGTTCGATTCGCTGAACAGGCTGTCTTGCTGCACTTGTACGACGTATCAGGCACGTAGCCAGGATTTTTTTTCGGGGGGGGGGGCAAGGCCCAATTGTTCGAAAGACAGTCTTTCCATGGCTAAAACAAAAAAAAAAAGTTGCCTGGAAATATAGAGGGCTGGAAAAATTTCGGGGGGGGGGGCCCGCCCCCCCCCTTGCCTACGTGCCTGCGACGTATACTGTACTTGTGTCCTGTTTGCGTTGTACAGCGACAATATATCGTACACTTATTAAGGCGAAAGCCTTAGATGCCTCATCAAAGGCGAGAATTTACCGGCGTCCCGCACTGTCTGCGCCGACACGAGTGATGCGAAAAATCATCACCACGTGATGACGTTTCACATGACGTCATCTCGTGACATCGCCCCTTGGTCAAAGGTGGGCCGATTACGGAGGTATTGTAACACCAGGTGAGGCGCAGGAAGCTTGCAACGGCTGCGAACCCCGTTACGTGCGTTAGGTGCGGATAACCCCGTTAGTCGCGGAAAGCTTTCGGTGGGTGGCGGGGAAGGATCAATGCATCTGCTGAGAAGAAAAAGATGGCTTTCGCCTACGAGTAGTCTTAAGGCCTGAACACACGAACGCGTTGTAGCGCGTCAGCGCGTGACCTTTTGACGCGGCCTCTCCCCATGGAGAGAGAGGGCGCGCGGCTACGCGAAGCTGCGCGCCCTCTCTCTCCACAGGGAGAGGGCGCGCAGCTTCGCGTAGCCGCGTGCCCTCTCTCCCTATATGGAGAGGGCGTGGCGCCGCGTCAAAAGGTCACGCGCTGACGCGCTGCAACGCGTACGTGTGTTATGGCCTTTAGGTGAATGCATAAGGGACCCTGTGATATATTTTTTTTCATCAGCTGATTTCAAGAGTCACTTTATCGTTCCTACAATTTCTTTCTTTATTGTCCGCGTGTAGTTTGATTGTTGCAGTTCATCAGGCAGATTTCGAAGGCACCCCATCAAAGCTCCGCAACCTTGTAAATGATGCGTAATTAAAAATAGCTAAATGGAGCTGATTGACCACAAGAAACACCCATTTCTGGCCTAGCAATTGGGCGGGTAAGTTGAATGAACAGGAACGGATGCCTCAGACAGGCTGGCCGACGTTTCGATAGAGGGACCTACCCTTGTCGGAGGCGCCTTGTCATCCATTGACGTGTTAGCTTTAAGCGGGTTAGTTGTGAAGAACTAATCGCCTTAAAGCTAACACGTCGGAAGTGTCTCCCTGAATTTGGGCTCGAATGCCTTGAGGCGGTATTGGTGGTACTTCCGCAATCTCATATTTTAGTATGTACGTCACATACATTCAACACCCACAGACCACTCCGCATGTCACTGTCGTAATTTTACACTATATATGATTTTTATGCCTCCATATAGAGCCCATTTCAACGCGATAGCGTCAGAGAGCTCGTTTCACAGAAATTTCGGTGTCGGCGTCAGCGTCCGTGTCGTCTTCGTTGGTTGTGAGCGAAAAATTATCATTTGTCCGTGACCTAAAAATCAATGCAAATAAAATAAATAATAAAAGTCTAATAAATAATAATAAAAGACCGTCTGTGTGGCAAGCAGGCGTTCTAGCACAGAGCGACGCTATTGCTTGAAGCTGCTTCGGGGGAAAAAAGAACACTATATGAATGTCACGTAGTAGAAGGATTCTCCTCAGCGTATGTAATATTGCGTGGCACAAGCGTAGAATCGCGCCAGGCGACAGAACATGTGAATTGCACAACGAGTGGGTGTTTTAAAGGCCCACGCATTACAAAGCGGTTAGACACATTTAATCATCGTCAGCTGCAAAAGCATGAATGAAGTGAGCAGCTGCGTAGGCTCGCGTGTTGCCTTATACGGACGCGTAGTGGGCCTTTCGCTGATTCGCAAAATAATTATGTACTTGCACGCACTTGAATGCCTACTTATGAACTTCGCGCTTGAATGCGAATTATGCACTTGAATGTGTACTTGCAGTACGCATTCTAGGATAGTTTGAAACGTCCAATGTTACGCGCACAGTCGTTCGTTTCCTTACGGCACGGTTGAGGCATGCGCCGAGAACCGAAGCTATATAGGCTTGCGATTGAGAAGGTGATGCGCACGGAGCCCGATTGCGCTATCGCATTCTGCTCTTGAAAGCGAAGCTCAGGCGTCCTCTAAGTTTTTTTAGACCACTTCACAGCCATAGTACATCCTATAATCGTAAATCATTAGTCACTGTTAACGCCACATTGGCAGCCATATCGCACTTCGGCCACACGTGCCTCTTGGGCCGGTAAGCATTACATATAATCATCATCACGCCAAGGACGTCACGTCCCGTAGTGTCACTGCGGATATCTTGCCATCTGGAAAAGGAGAAACTGGAAAGGAAATTAATATTCGGCGAACATGAATATTTGGCACCAATCAAAGTGTCCTTTCCAACACAACGTACGGCCAGTTCTTGCCACTCGCGTGGTTTCAAAAGGTGGCGGGGTGCCTCGGTTGCGCTTAAGGTCGCGCTGCGTGAAGCGTGGCTTCGCCTGCCGAGTCGCGGTCGCACGCGCCACCATGCGGCACCGCAGGGTACCTCCCCCTCCCTCCCTCCCTCTTCCACGACTGTATTTGGTGCACCCTCCGTTCCGCTCGCAGCAAATGCATTCGGTATTGTTTGAAGCCACCTTTTCCACCCCTGGCAATGGGCCCCACTCCCTTTATCTCGGCTTATGGGACCACCGTGCGTAGCGCTGGGGACAATGGCTTCAGCCGGGTGGGTGGCCGGAACGGTTGCACTCGTATATCGTGTCGGGGACGAGAGCGCGATTGATTCATACACAGAGTTTGCCGCCGAATGAAACCCCTGGTGCTGTACGGTACTTTGTGGGCTTTGGGCAGCGTGAGAAACGTATGCTCCGCTCGTTGTGTACATATGCTCCTGCCTCTATGTGCAGCCTGTGGGAAACACCGTTAATCGGCCCTTTTTTACGCTGCCCAAGGCTGCGCGTGTCAACGTATATAGTGTACGCGCTGCTTTTGTCATCTGGTGGCTTTCGTATTGAGCTCCCTGGGAGCCACACGAGGCCATAAATGCTGTGGGAAAATGTAGAATACCGCGGTGCTGAATATCTGCGCTTTCTTTTTTTTTTAGTACGGGAAAGATGAACTCTGAGCTAAATAGCTTTTAATTCGGAAGATTATGTAAAAAATAGATAATTACATTTGAGTAGTGCATGAAATTTCAAATCAGTTTCGAGTATACCTATATGCTGTGTTTTTATTATAGGTATGTATTTGTTCGTTCGAGGATAAACCACATTCCGTGAGATGAATAATCCGATGAAGCCCAGCACCTCCACCAAATTGTAAAGACGTTTATTAGCGGGCACTCGGCGACGATCCGCGACAGCGACAGTCAAGGCGGGGCCGACTCTCATCACGAGGGGCGTGCTCTCAGAGAAGAGGACGACCCACTAGAAGGCGCTCGAGAGGACGATCCATTACTGAGTTCCAACGCTTCTCTACACGCTAATTAAGCTTGCACAAAAAGGAAGAAAAAAAAACGAATGTTTCTTCACAATCAACAATCTTCTTCACATGTGCGTACTCATCATCATCCGGCTTCGTCATCCTCAGCGCGCTGTCTGCCAAAGCAAACTGTCGAGCTGACAGTTGTCGCATGCGAAGTACATAACCTACTAAGCATATGGCAGATAGTTATTAGGTACTTCAGTTCTAGTTACTATACAGCACATATTGCAAATTGTAGCCAATCATCGCCAGCAAGCGCCGAAGGTTTATCCACTTGAAGCGAGTTTTCAGTATCACGCCAATTTCCTATGTTCACTCACTAAGTTTGCGACGGAACGTGTTTACCTTGCAATTGCGTATGTGCTCCGACCAGTGCACGAAACATTGGTTAGTTTAGGAAATGCGCGCGACGGTGCACTTTTTAACACGAAAGTGTTTTATGCCGGGGTCCACCAAGACTTCAGTGACGTATTTCCGTCACGGAAATGACGTCGGAAAAATATACACAATCAGATGGCAAAGAGAAAAAAGGTACCGTGAACGGGCATCGAACCCACGACTGCTCGGTCCGCAACAACAGATGCCGGGCACGCTATCCACTGCGCCACGGTCACAGACTCTGGAGGCTTTAGGAACGCGCCTTTTATATCTACCACTCTCCCGGTCGGCTGGGTGGTGTTGGCCTCTGGGAGGGGTAAGGTAAAGTAATTCGTCATTGCTGTGGCCTCCGCGACTAGCACCTGCAACGCGTTACGCGTCCGTCCCATTCGGCGCGTTTTCAATAGAAGTTAAATTTTGTCAATGCCTTAACACACCGCGAGGTGGCGACCTTTGCCCAAGCGTCGTAAAAGTGTCGACCTCGCTCAGCATCACGCTAATACAAACCAAAAATAGCTCTGCGTCGCGCGCCTGCCTCACCTGGCTGTAACCCCGCGTTCCCCGTTGTCGCGCTCGCCCCAAGAAAAATCGCGGCCGGGCTACCGGGGCGACACGACGCGCTTTGCGTTTCCCTCTAGTGCGGCCGTGAGTGTTCAATCACATTTTAACATGCCGCGGGATGGCGAACAAGCTCTGCGTCCAATATGCGACGCTCTTCTGGCTATCACACCTCGTTCTCTGATTACGCTTTCACCGTCAACTACTACAGCTACCACAAGGGTTTCTTTAATCATTTAACAAGGACGTTAGTCGTCGGGATGGAGATGTACCACCAATCATCAAAGTGGGTGCATACACGTTAAACGGCGCCATTAGCTGCCAGGCATCAATATACATTGTGCAAACTCTCTTATATCAATGTACAGTAAGCATTCAGTTACTTCTGTAAGGGCACGCTTTACTTTCATGTTATTCCGATTCCTATGATGCAGGGATCAACCGTGTTTTTTCTGCCATGACGGCGCATATATCGATTAATACGGCTTGCAACCTTCCCGTGGCATTGTTATTTACAATTTGTTTGCCGCTTAGAATTGGGAAATTACAAGACGTGTTGTAAAGTAGCAAGATGAAACCTTAGCTGGCCAACTTCCGCGTAATTATTCTAATATTCAAGTTAGGTGTGCAAAAAATGTCTCTTTGAGCTCATCGGGTTAAGGGTTAGAATCGCGCACTCCACTAAAGACAATCCAACAAATCGTAAAAATCAATGTGAGACCCTATATTCACAACCCTATATAGAAGATGTTTCAAATGCCAAAGATTCAGTCATGCATTCCATGCATGCAGAGGCAAGGAAACCGTCGCAAAATGCAGCGAAAGCGACGACAAAGCTGAAAACTGCACTTCATCGCCACTTTTTGTCGATGTGACGCAGTCGGGGTCAGATTTACAGAGGCCTCAGACGTCCTCCGGGTCCACACAGAGTGGTCCGGTCGTGACTCCTTCCGCCCCCTTGGTGGAAGCAGCGGCTGCATGCTGCTCCATCCACCTCAAAGGACCCCCTGACTCCGGTCTCACTCGGCCCTAAAATCAATCGAACGCCAAGGCCTGAGACCCGTGTCCTAGCGCCAAACTCTCGATCCTCCAGCGCCTCCGAGAAGGCAATGGAGGTCGAACCGAAAACGTAAAGCCATAACCCAATAGGTTATTGCTCCAGTATACAGTAAAGCTCTTCAAGATATGTCGCCTATCATCTTTTAAATGAACCGAACAATCCACAAACCTATATTTGCTTAATTTTAATTCAACATGGCTTTTATAGTTCGCTGGAACTGTAAAGGGCTGCTACACAAGTTAGGTGACATAAAGGACATTATAAACAAGTTCTCACTAGTGACATTCTTTCTGTCTTAAAAAAGTAATCTTGCTGCAAAACATATCAAATCCTTAAGGGATTTACAGTTGCCGGAAAGCACCACGAATGCTGTAGCCGGCTGTAGGGAAAAGTAGCTATATTGCCGTCCTGGGCGGCACTCCTACCCGATATGTAAAACTGAACACATATTTCGAGGCCGTAGCAGTCGCCATTTTATCTTACAAAACAATCGCCATTTGTCGCTGTATGTTTCAACCGACACCTATAGTACCATTAAACACCTAGAAAATCTAACAGAGCAGTTACCGAAACCATTTATTTTAGTAGGGGATTTTAACGCTCATTCTACTGTTTGGGGTAGGGACAAAACTGATCAAAGATAGCAGATCGTTGGAGATTTTGTTGTGTCAAATGATATCCGCCTTTTAAACTCAGGTGCTTTTACTTACTTTTCACCAACCTCAAGCACTTTTAGTTGTTTGGATGTCGCTCTGTGCTCACCATGTCTTTTTAGCGATCTTAAATGGGAAGTTCTCGAGACGTCATATGGTAGTGATCACCAACCCGCCATCATCAAACTCCTACCATCAAACCAAACTTAAGGTACCAAGCCACGTCGTTGGAAATTGCAGCTCGCTGACTGACCGGTTTTTACAGAGAACGTGAAACTTGGAGAGGTTTATTCACCGGAACTCTCCGTTCAGGAACTTAACAAAAAGTTGATTGAAGTTATAATTTCAGTGACAGAAAAGGCGATACCGCCGTCGTCCGGTATCGCGCGCAAAAAATTAAATCCTTGGTGGACGAAGGAATGCACCGAAGCCAAAAAAACAGCAAAACAAGGCCTGGGGAATCTACGAAGGTACCCGACCCATAGCAACCTCATAAGCTTTAACCAGGCAAAAGCCAAAGCACGATAGATTCGAAAGCAGATAGAAAAGAGCTCATTGCAAAAATAAATATCATGCGTTAGTAGTTCGATCACTTCCAAACACATTTGGGACCAAGTGAAGAAGTTTAGAGGAAAGTATTCATCATACACCATACCAAAGCTTACAAGTCCAGACACGCAAACAACACTAGAAGACCAGGCCAACCTATTAGAAGAACGCATTTGCAATGTCTCATGTTCAGCGAATTTTATAAATGCATTCCTAAAGTACAAATGATCAGCTGAAAAACAGAGACTTCATATTACAATTGCCTCAAATGAATGTTATAACCATCCTCTCACACTACACAGGGTACTTCCGTCGGGTAAAAAAACGGCAACAGGGCTTAACCGTGTACACTACACAATGCTGCCGCACCTGTCCCAAGCATCGGCGGACGCACTTATCTAAATTTTGAACAAAATATGGGAATGTGGGATGGTACCTGAACGTTGGAAAAATGCAATAGCCGTATTTTTCCTACAACCTGGTGAACCCCCAACGGCCCCCAATAGCTACAGGCCCATCGCATTAGCAAGTTGTCTCGCAAAAACATACGAGAGCACTATAAACAGAAGACTCAGTTTCATTCTTGAATCAGAACACCTAATATACTCGCACCAGTGCGGATGCAAAGAGGGCTGCTCGACCATTGAGCATCTCGCCAGAATACAACCCGAAATACGAGATGCGTTTCTACAAAGCAGTACTGTCTCGCGGTGTTCTTTGACTTAGAGAAAGCATACGATATGACATGGCGATATGGGATTCTAAGAGACCTAGCTGACTTAGGGATTCGCGGAAGAATGCTAAAATGCTTATGCCGTTTCCTATCGAACAGAACATTTCAAGTACGTCTCGGCACAGTGCTCTCACGAAGATTTGTCCGAGAGAACGGCATGCCACAGGGTTTCATTTTCAGCAAAACTCTTTTCATATTCAAAATGAGCTCTATTAACGAGGTCATTCCTTTCACAGTCATTGACTCTGTCTATGTTGATCATTCTTAAATTGCCTGCCGTGCCGCGAACAGATCAACTTGTGAGCGGCAACTCGAAACCACAATCAATAAGACCCCCGCAGGGGCGTCTGCGCAACCAGGCGTTTGGTGTGTAGCGACACCACGGACCCGAGCTAACGGATGGGGGGGGGGGGGGAGGATTTCGGTCCCCTCCCACGCCTCGCCGTGCGTGGCTGTGCCGTGTCCGGGGAAAAGGGGATCCTAGGAGTTGAGCCGACGCCGGGTGTCCTTCGGCCCTGGCTTCACGTAGACGGCAACACTGGGCTGACCCACCCAGGTGGAACCGGCGGTCGCCTTTTCCTACCCCCTCTGTGATCTTTCGCTTTCCTATATTCTTTCCTTGCTGTCCTGTCTCCCACTCCCTTCAGTTACTTCCCAATTTTTGTAGGCGGCCTGGGTTGACCTTGTGCAACTAGCCAACTTTGCTCTATGCGCATTGGGTTATCGTAGCGGTGTACGGCTGGCGTCTGCATGTTTTCGGCACCATGAACCTTGTAGCGTCCCCATGTTGGGCTCCATGACGGTGGCCGCCATCGCTGCTGAATTTTATCCTCACATCATGCATAAAGCATGCCCACTACTAAATGATCGTGCCGCTTCAAAGCACGTACGCACCGAAGAGCTGACCTTCCAGAGCCGACCAGAAGTATTCCCCCACTATCATGTGCTATATAGTCAGAAGTCCGAAAAAACAGGACCGCACTCCCTTTTGTAGTTTCTAGATCACTAAAAAACACCCTAAATACTGGTTATAAAGTTATTAAAATGGCTAGTGGAGACCTTCTTCTAGAACTCCGTGACAAGGGGCAATTTGAGAATATACAAGACCGCGAACTTTTGGGGACATTCCGACCACATCCCATAGATCCTGAACTCCGCATGTGTAGTCGTATCAGACGCTAGGTATCAGAGCGTATCAGAGCTCAGACGTATCAGAGGCGTATCTCCTTGACCTTACCGACACCGAACTCCTCGAAGGCTGGAAGGACCAGAACGTGACCGATGTAAAGGGAATTGTCATCAGAAGAAACGACCAGGAAATCCCCACTAAACACTTGATACTTACCTTTGCCACTAGCGATCTACCAGAAAGCATAGAAACTAGCTACACAAAGACACCGATTAGATCGTACATCTCAAACCACCGTCGATCTTTCCAATGTCAAAAATTTGGCAATGACTCTCAGAGCGGTCATGGTCGAACTACCTGTGCAAAATTTGGTATCCAGGGGCATGCCTCAGACAGTTGTAATAAAACACCGCATTGTGTCAACTGCGACGGAGACCATGCTGCATATTCACGTTCTTGTTCGAAGTGGAAAAAGGAAAAATAAATTTAATTGAAGGTTCGAGAGAACACCTCATTTAAAGAAGCAGGCCTTTCACAGCCCAACCTATGCTGATGCGGTGCGTCAGGGGGCAGCGTCGCATCGGCCACCGCCACAGTCCCGGCCCACGCAAAGTGAGCCACCGGCCCTGGTGGCTGCCCCCGTGGTTGCAGCAGTTAAGTCGGCTCCATCTACCAAGCCACAGATCCCGGAGACTCCAGGGTCGTCGGGTATCACGACCACGCCTCGCCAGGCGAGGTGGAACAAACGAACCAGCAGCTCGCATAAGCGTGCTTCCAGTGCCTCACACGAAGCACTGGACACAAATATATTGGCAAAACAGGAAAGTTCAGCCGACACCTCAAGGAACACCAACGTGACATGACTAGTAACAGTCAAAAGACGAACTGGTGGTGAATTCCATTGGCGGATTTGGAGTGGCCGACGAACTATACACCGGAGCACTCCACTCCGTGAAGAGCAACCGAAGGAAATCTGCCAATGGAACACAAGCGCCCTCGCCAGAGCAAATGGTAGTGGGCTCTAGCGCACATCTGTTTCACAAGCGCCCAGCATTCCTCGCGGTTCGCGCAGTTTTCGCCTTGACGGGCGCGAGCGGAGAGAACGTGCGCGATCGGACAGCGCATTCCATTGCGTAAGCGGTACGCCACGCTCTGCGAACGCGCGTGGAGCTAGCCACTTCCGGTCGAATCCGCCGCTTTTCGCGGAGCAGAGAGAGCTGCTCCGTGGAGGGAATGTGGCGCAGGAGCTGCTCCAGATCTGCCAATGAAACATACAAGGAGCACTCTCAATCTGCGAATGGAACAGACTTACTCCGAATGGAGCAGAAAAACTGCTACCGGAAGTGCTCCGAATCTGCCAATGGAATTCACCATGGGATAGTGCCACTATCGTCGCACAGGAAAAGAACGTGTCATCCCACCGCGTTCTAGAATGGCTATAGTCATTCGGTCGACGCCAGCTACGATGAATGGGACAACAGGGCCTGCCATTTATGCCCGCTCGTTGCGTCACCTACTGGCTACATAATACACGACTTTCAGTCCAGCTCAGTGAACAGGGAACCCGTATGCGGTTCCGAAACTTCGGATAATTTCATCGGACTGGGTCAGTGACCGTGTTTCATCTCATCCAATGCCTGACCAGACGAACTTTCGTCAAACTCTAGACTATGCTCTCTCAAATCAAATGGCAACTTTAGCTAACATTATGTTTAACGAACATTCTTTAGCTAACATTTTGCGCCAAGAATTTCTCTCTTCTTTTCTCTCTCTCTCTCTCTCTCTCTGTGCTTGTTCTCTCATCCATCAAAGTTATCAGCATCATGCGCTAGAGTGAAGCAGAAGATGGAGAAGAGGACGAAAAGAGCACGTGCCGGTTTATGATGATGATAGTTTTCTGCTCGCGCATTACGACGGACGGCTCCCATAAAAAGCTCTCCTGTTAAAATGCAGCCGGCGCAGCTTCCCACACCCCCTCTTATACAGCAGTATTTTTCCGGAACAGATAGCGCCAAGGTGCAAACATTGCTCATATCCGGCGACACTCATACATATGGTGTGGACGTGCACGCACTACAACACAGACAACACAAACACCCCAGAGTCGTGGGAGTGCTTCGTTCGTGCCTCCGAGCAAGAAGACCAACGCCGGCTCATCCAGCGCGTGGTGTTGACTGCGGTATCCCAAGGGATCCCCGCCGACCTCCCCTGAAATAGCGCAACCAGTATTCGTACTGGTCCCCTCTGTATTTCTTTTTTTTTTCTCTGTTCTGGGAGAAATGAAGATACGACCACCACCACCACTCCATGAAAGCCGTTGAAAGAGCAAAGCCGATGCCCCCCTTCATCAGGTTATAGCATTTCGTTATTATTTTTTCAAGTTTTTCTAAGTATTTCTGCGTTGTATACCTGTGTTGTATTTATTGGCAAGCACAGGACAGGCGCTGTTTTGCAACACTAAGAACAGTAAAAAACAAATAACTTTTTTATTGTTTCCTCGGTACATTCCCTGTGGAACAAAACAACAATAATACACATAAATGTCATTTCTACTCACTTGGAATGCACCTACTACTTGAATTCGCATTTATTCACATTTCATTATCTTTAATTCTCACCCGTGGTGCGCGATTTTTCAGCACAGGTGTTTGGTATGCCAGTCGTGTTCACGCCGACGCCGAATCCTTTTTAGTCATGAACCTTAAAAAGCCTGATAATGACAAGCCATATTAATAGCAATGAGTTCGGAAAAGCGGCATCTATACTCAGGCGACAGAATAAAGCACGTCGAGCAAAATTGGTGATTTGCAAATGTCCCCGTTTTCAAAAGATTTATTCAATCATAATACAATTCGTGGTGTATGTGGCTGGCGTTGAAGAAGTTTTTACGCCCATAACGAGTAGTCCGTGTCTGGGAGGTAGGAGCATGGCGTCTGCTGATTTCTGAAAAAAAAAAAGAATGTCGCGATTTGTACAGCTGGTATTCCTTCTAACTCAAACTACAAAGGCTACAATGGCAGTTTCAGAACATTTCCATTTACCGATTCTTAGTGGTTTACAAAGTGACTTCAGCATAGAACGAGCGAGCCCCGCTGTATGCCCAACTCGCCATAGGAGAAGTGAGCAGGGCGATAAAGTTTAGTCGGCACCGAAAATCATAGGCAAAATCACGCGATACGGTGCTATAAAGTCCCTCTCAGTTCTCGGATGTGCAACGGTGGATGTAGAGCACAAGAACAAGAATTTCACACTACCGCTTGTTGTCATCAAAGGAGCAGGTTGTAACCTCCTCGGACGAAACTGGTTTCCTCATCTGGGTATACAGATCACGGGCATCAATGACGTATCAGACGACAAACTTGTTTCGAAGCTTCTAGACAAGTACCAGTCTGTGTTCGACGAGGACATCTCAGGACACGTCGGTCCTGCGGTACAACTTGAACTCGTGGAAGGAGCGAAACCAAAGTTTCTAAAAGCACGACCAGTTCCTTTCGCACTGCGGTCAGCTGTAGAAGCGGAATTGGATCGACTGCAAAGTCAAGGCATAATCGAGCCTGCGCAGCATTCGGATTGGGCAACGCCTCTCGTACTTGTTCGAAAGAAAAACGGCTCGTTGCGAATATGCGGCGACTACCGTTGCACAGTGAACCAGGTATCGAAGAAGGCAGACTACCCACTTCCAACAACAGATGAAGTCCTTAGCCACTTGAGGGGAGGCAAGGTATTCAGCACCCTGGATTTGGCACAAGCTTACCAGCAACTTCACGTAACGCCAGAGACAGCAGAGATATTGACCCTGAACACGCTAAAAGGGCTTTACAAGGTGAAGCGATTGCCTTTCGGAATCTCTGCAGCTCCAGCCATTTTTCAACGCTTTATGGAGACTATGCTGTCTGGCATCACAGGCGTTTGCGCATACCTAGATGACGTGATCATCAGTGGAAAAACACGCCACTGAACACGCCGAGAGACTGGAAGAGGTTCTGAAGAGGCTGCGCAATTGCAACCTTCGTCTCGGCAAAAACAAGTGCTGTTTTGCAGTGCGAGAAGTTTCTTTTCTGGGACACCGAATTGACGAGACAGGCGTCCACACCAACGAAGAGAAAGTTCGAGCAATAACGAATGCTCCAGCACCAAACTGCAAGCAAGCACTTCAACCATTCCTTGGAATGCTGGCTTTCTATGACAGGTTTTTGAAGAACAGGGCAACAATTGCCAGCTGTCTCTACCAGCTCCTGCAGAAGGACGCCACGTGGAGATGGGAGACCAAGCATCAAGAAGCATTCGATAAACTGAAGAGATTGCTTCTCAGTCAGACCGTACTGGCACACTACGACGAACAGAAGGAGCTTCTCGTATCATGTGACGCTTCACCATACGGTATAGGAGCTGTTCTGTCTCAACGTGATGACCAGAATAGAGAGGCGCCAATCGCTTTCGCATCTCGGACGCTAGGGACAGCGGAACGCAATTATGCTCAGTTGGACAGAGAAGGCCTTGCCGTAGTGTTTGCTGCACACAAGTTCCACAAGTATATTGAGGGAAGAAAGGTGACTTTCGTCACGGATCATCAACCGCTTCTCGGCATGCTGGGTCCAGGGAAGCCAACGGCTCAAGTCCTCTCACCACGCATGACCAGATGGTGCATCAAGTTGTCGGCCTATGACTACAACATCGTCTCCAGGCATGGCAAGAACCATCAAAACGCGGATGCGTTGAGCCGATTGCCACTACCAGAACGTCTCGATGAACCCTGGCCACCAGGCGACGTACTATTGTTCGAAGCTTTGTCGAGACCTCCGTTCACTGCTACAGAGATAGCACGTCTGACACAAGAAGACAGCATCCTGCAGAGGTTGTACAAGGCAGTGCAGGATGGCACAGTGGAGAAACTCACTGGAGATGAGTTCACTTCTTACCGACGACGAGCGACCGCACTAGCCTTTCATCGCGAATGCCTGACACTTGGATCACGGGTGATCATACCGAGCTCAGCACGATCCCACGTTCTGGCACTTCTGCACGCTGGTCACCGAGGCATGGTAGCCATGAAGAAGTGCGCAAGGAGCTACGTATGGTGGCCCGGAATCGACAAGGTGATCGAAGAAACCGTGCGACAGTGCCGTGAATGCCTTTCAACGCAGAAGAGCCCACCCAAAGCTCCTATTCCTTCCTGGGACCGTCCCAAGACACCATGGCACACGGTGCACGTTGACTTCGCGGGGCCACTACTCGGGCGCACCTACTTGGTCGTTGTGGATGCACGCACAAAGTGGGTGGAAGTCCGGCACGTGACGCAAGCAACATCCACGGTTGTCATCGATGTGCTACGAAGCATCTTTGCTACGTTTGGCATTCCCCGAAAGGTCGTCTCCGACAACGAAAGCCTTTATTTCCAACGAGATAAGGCAGTTCTATACGGCAAATGGCATACAGGCTACAACATCACCAGCTTACCATCCTGCCACAAACGGCCAGGCAGAACGCTATGTGGCAGAACTGAAAAGAGCACTCCTGAGGGATACAGACAAGTCCATACAGTGCCGACTTGCAAGATTCCTGTATCGGCAGCACACAACCATTCACACTGCTACAGGAATGTCACCTGCGAGAGCAATGTTTGGACGAGAGCTTCTATGTCCTCTCGATCTTCTAAAACGGGAGACGGAAATACACATCCCATGACAGCCAGGATACATTGACGAAATCCCGTCGTTTCGCAGTAGGAGAGAGAGTGCTCATCCGACAGTTTTTGAAAAAGCCAGATTGGATTGAAGGCGAAATACTGCGCCGCGTCGGACCACGATCCTGGCTTGTAAAAAGCAACCACGGAAAGGTTCGGCGTCACCTCAACCATATGAGGAAAACGAGCCAGACCGGACACACAACCCAATCACCGACAGATTGGAGCGTAGCAGATGATTTCTCGGACACAACGTCAGAAGAGACGCCGTCGAGTTCTGCTGATCAACGGCCTGACTCGCTGAACATGCAAAACAACCCTCCCTCGCAACCGTCGACCTCGACGTCACAAGCAGGAACCACCCGGAAACTGCGACCACCAGAGGTTAGGCGCCCTCCAGACCGCTATGGAGACTTCGTCTAATGGGGGAAGAATTGACATGTCTCGCTTGAAGACAACGACGACGAAGTGCGCGCGCGACTACACTGGCGCTGTGGCACGAGCGTCATTCTGGTGTCGAACGTAGCCATTCGTGTCTCCAACGCCTAAGCTGCGCTTTTAAAGACGATAGTCTTTCTTGGGGAACCTAAACGCCTAAATTTTGGTCTGTCTTTCTGTCTTTCTGTTTGTCGGCACGTCCCTCGATTCAGCCACCCGGCCAAAGTTAAACCACTTGCTTACCGCCCACCCATCTTGAACTGGTATGGCTGTTCATACTAGTGAACGTTGTCGATCAAAAAGTAAATATTACGCATATCTGAGGCGTAACATCATTAGGTAAGTATTAGGTGGTGTGTTCGTTTAATAGAAAATACATAGATACGCAATTTTAAAGACCTTGATGGTATGCGTTTAACGTTGGGACAGTAACGCTGAAGCGATCAGCGGTCCAAGCCGAGCAAGCGCGAGCGCCAACAACAACCGTCTTCGTCTTCTTTCGCAGGCGTTCTTGTCTGCGCCCTACCATGTTACAAATCACTCCCGCGCGGAAAAGGAGCCATCCTGGCGACCTAAGGAACAGGTACAACTGGTGGGTCATAATGCGGCTTGAGTCGATCGACCTGAACAGTCTCGCGGCCGCGACGACGGCGGTCCGTAGATGATTGAACAGGATCAATCATATAGTTAATTGGGGATGCTTGACGTAGGACGCGGTAGGGGCCTTCGTACTTAGGCAGTAGCTTTGTGGAAAGGCCAGGAGCGGAGCCACACCAACGTTCCAGGCGAATACGACTGAGGAGGCAGGTTTTCGTCGTGACGGTCCTTCTGGCCCTACTCGCCCTACAATGTTACAACCCTAGTTTCTTAAGGTGCGCTGAAAATGCGACTGCGCTGAAACTTGTCTTCCTCCGTGCCCTCTGCACAAGCTCATGTTGTGTTTCGGTTTCGGTTCAGTATTGCATTGTACGAATGACAGGGGGCGCCGCTCTGGCATTCCTGTTTTACCCAGGCTATAGTGCCTAGTATATTCTAGGCACTATACCCAGGCGACGTGTAAGTAAGAGAGTTTGTGGAGAGTACTCGTTGAGTGCGGACGTTTCTTCTCCTTCGGCGCATCGCGCCAAACAGCCCGTTTGGGCTGGCCGGCGTCCCCACCGGTCGCGTTGGTCACCGCCGGTCTTCGCCTGCCGCTGCGCCGGGACTACCAGCCCGTAACACAGCGCTCATGTTTCCCGACGTATTGCCAGATGGCATCCATATCTCACGCAGCGCCTCTTCTATCGTCTTTACACGACATTTGCAGCGAAGCACGCAGATACACGGCCAATTTTTTAAAGTGTTCATGTTTCCTTGCATAAAATAAATCGTCGTACAGCCATAAGTGGCTGTACACACGTAACAGGTCCAGAAGGCTCTGCACTAATCGACATTAGAAATCGGACATCCGACGAACTGTCTGCTGTTTCTTAGGATTAGGTAGGGATTGCAACTCGGGAATATTAAGTGCTCCAACTTCATCGTCACGCGAGAAACGACTGCGAAACCGACTCCATTTATGTTTCTATCCCAGCAACTGTGATTTTGAGCGCACTCATGCAGTACTCCTTCTTAGTGTCGGCACGGGGCTGGTACCTCCAGTCCTTTTAAGAAAAGTCACGCAGGACGCGTGAAGAGCGTGTCGTTTCCGTAACTGCTCAAGACACCTTTCCGTTTCCACCAAAAGGCTCCTGCATTGAGTCATTTAAATAGAAACGTGGCAGTTGTTTTCACACACGCGTGACTACATTTGGTTAATTTTACTGTCCTTGGATCAAGTTGGCTACTTTTCTGTCTATTTTTTCCTATATCGGGGCTATTTTTTTTTGTCTTTTCGACCTGGCCACCCTGGTGCCGGTGGGGAGGCTGCGCCGCTTGGGCAGCAGCTGCTAACTTTGATCAAACGGGCGCGGTCATGCGCGCTATCTCAACAGGCATCCGTATACATCCATGCACGCGCGCTGTGCTCTTACTGCTTATTTCACGCCGAAGTGATAGACAGCACGAAGACCGCTCAGCTCGCTGGAGCGGCCGGTTGCACCCTTACGCCAGCCTTTTTTAGAATTACGCGGGATTGACTCCTAAACCGGGAGTTAGCTGAAGCCTGCCAGCTTCGTATAACATTCCAATTTGCTGCTATCGCATTCATTGCTTCGCTCTTAAGACGAAACTGACTTTTAACAGCCGAGCTGTTTAAGGTGGACGTTGAAACATTGGGAGCGTTCGCACTTACTACTAACGGATAAGTGTCACTGAAATTAACCAAGCCCGACTACTCCCCACTGGTCCACTAAAAAAATTGGCGAAGCTTGCACTAAGTCGCGCAAGGCTTGAAACAGCGAAACTGGACGCTTCTGAAGTCTAATGTCGTTGCTTCTAGGTTGTTGCTAGGCTTTAGCTAGGTTAGTCACGACACGGATGTCTAAACTCCAGAACCGAACGTTCGCAACTCTCATAGATCTACAAACGTGTCGTCGTTGACGTAGGGCTTCCATTGATTTGGGCTCTTCTCGCAGCCGCCCGTTCCCTACTCTAAGTATGGCAGTTTCGCACTAGTCGTGCCAAGCCTGAAGGAAGAGCGCAGCTGGGGTGGCCTTCTTTGTTTCTCATTATTTTCTTTCTTTCTTTATTTCTCTTTCTTTCTTGCATCTCTATTTTCTATGTGTCTCATTCTCTTTCTCGCTCTATTTATGTTTATTTCCCTTTATTTCCTTCCTTTATATCTGCTTTTTTCTCTCTCTTTCTCTTTACTTTTCTCTTGATCTTTCTAATCTTTTCATATCTCTTTCTCTCTCTCTTTTTCTTATATCTTTATCTGTCTTCTATGCCTTTATTCCCATTATTCCTCTTAATATTTTTCTATCTCTCTTTCCTTCTCTCTTAGCGAATCAGTGGTCAGTGATGGGATTTGTCCAATTGCTGTTGCACATACCCGTGATGATCGTCATTTCTTGGGCTAATTGTTGCCTTCTTCATTTTTAGTAGATCAGTGGTGAGTAGTGGGATTTGCCCAATTTCTGGGGCGCATACCCATGATGATAGTCATTTCTTGGGCTAATTGTTGCCTTCTTCATTTTTAGTAGATCAGTGGTGAGTAGTGGGATTTGCCCAATTTCTGGGGCACATACCCATGATGATAGTCATTTCTTGGGCTAATTGTTGCCTTCTTCATTTTTAGTGGATCAGTGGTGAGTAGTGGGATTTGCCCAATTTCTGGGGCACATACCAGATAATTTCACACTACCGCTTGTTGTCATCAAAGGAGCAGGTTGTAACCTCCTCGGACGAAACTGGTTTCCTCATCTGGGTATACAGATCACGGGCATCAATGACGTATCAGACGACAAACTTGTTTCGAAGCTTCTAGACAAGTACCAGTCTGTGTTCGACGAGGACATCTCAGGACACGTCGGTCCTGCGGTACAACTTGAACTCGTGGAAGGAGCGAAACCAAAGTTTCTAAAAGCACGACCAGTTCCTTTCGCACTGCGGTCAGCTGTAGAAGCGGAATTGGATCGACTGCAAAGTCAAGGCATAATCGAGCCTGCGCAGCATTCGGATTGGGCAACGCCTCTCGTACTTGTTCGAAAGAGAAACGGCTCGTTGCGAATATGCGGCGACTACCGTTGCACAGTGAACCAGGTATCGAAGAAGGCAGACTACCCACTTCCAACAACAGATGAAGTCCTTAGCCACTTGAGGGGAGGCAAGGTATTCAGCACCCTGGATTTGGCACAAGCTTACCAGCAACTTCACGTAACGCCAGAGACAGCAGAGATATTGACCCTGAACACGCTAAAAGGGCTTTACAAGGTGAAGCGATTGCCTTTCGGAATCTCTGCAGCTCCAGCCATTTTTCAACGCTTTATGGAGACTATGCTGTCTGGCATCACAGGCGTTTGCGCATACCTAGATGACGTGATCATCAGTGGAAAAGACGCCACTGAACACGCCGAGAGACTGGAAGAGGTTCTGAAGAGGCTGCGCAATTGCAACCTTCGTCTCGGCAAAAACAAGTGCTGTTTTGCAGTGCGAGAAGTTTCTTTTCTGGGACACCGAATTGACGAGACAGGCGTCCACACCAACGAAGAGAAAGTTCGAGCAATAACGAATGCTCCAGCACCAAACTGCAAGCAAGCACTTCAACCATTCCTTAGAATGCTGGCTTTCTATGACAGGTTTTTGAAGAACAGGGCAACAATTGCCAGCTGTCTCTACCAGCTCCTGCAGAAGGACGCCACGTGGAGATGGGAGACCAAGCATCAAGAAGCATTCGATAAACTGAAGAGATTGCTTCTCAGTCAGACCGTACTGGCACACTACGACGAACAGAAGGAGCTTCTCGTATCATGTGACGCTTCACCATACGGTATAGGAGCTGTTCTGTCTCAACGTGATGACCAGAATAGAGAGGCGCCAATCGCTTTCGCATCTCGGACGCTAGGGACAGCGGAACGCAATTATGCTCAGTTGGACAGAGAAGGCCTTGCCGTAGTGTTTGCTGCACACAAGTTCCACAAGTATATTGCGGGAAGAAAGGTGACTTTCGTCACGGATCATCAACCGCTTCTCGGAATGCTGGGTCCAGGGAAGCCAACGGCTCAAGTCCTCTCACCACGCATGACCAGATGGTGCATCAAGTTGTCGGCCTATGACTACAACATCGTCTCCAGGCATGGCAAGAACCATCAAAACGCGGATGCGTTGAGCCGATTGCCACTACCAGAACGTCTCGATGAACCCTGGCCACCAGGCGACGTACTATTGTTCGAAGCTTTGTCGAGACCTCCGTTCACTGCTACAGAGATAGCACGTCTGACACAAGAAGACAGCATCCTGCAGAGGTTGTACAAGGCAGTGCAGGATGGCACAGTGGAGAAACTCACTGGAGATGAGTTCACTTCTTACCGACGACGAGCGACCGCACTAGCCTTTCATCGCGAATGCCTGACACTTGGATCACGAGTGATCATACCGAGCTCAGCACGATCCCACGTTCTGGCACTTCTGCGCGCTGGTCACCGAGGCATGGTAGCCATGAAGAAGTGCGCAAGGAGCTACGTATGGTGGCCCGGAATCGACAAGGTGATCGAAGAAACCGTGCGACAGTGCCGTGAATGCCTTTCAACGCAGAAGAGCCCACCCAAAGCTCCTATTCCTTCCTGGGACCGTCCCAAGACACCATGGCACACGGTGCACGTTGACTTCGCGGGGCCACTACTCGGGCGCACCTACTTGGTCGTTGTGGATGCACACACAAAGTGGGTGGAAGTCCGACACGTGACGCAAGCAACATCCACGGTTGTCATCGATGTGCTACGAAACATCTTTGCTACGTTTGGCATTCCCCGAAAGGTCGTCTCCGACAACGGAAAAGCCTTTATTTCCAACGAGATAAGGCAGTTCTATACGGCAAATGGCATACAGGCTACAACATCACCAGCTTACCATCCTGCCACAAACGGCCAGGCAGAACGCTATGTGGCAGAACTGAAAAGAGCACTCCTGAGGGATACAGACAAGTCCATACAGTGCCGACTTGCAAGATTCCTGTATCGGCAGCACACAACCATTCACACTGCTACAGGAATGTCACCTGCGAGAGCAATGTTTGGACGAGAGCTTCTATGTCCTCTCGATCTTCTAAAACGGGAGACGGAAATACACATCCCATGACAGCCAGGATACATTGACGAAATCCCGTCGTTTCGCAGTAGGAGAGAGAGTGCTCATCCGACAGTTTTTGAAAAAGCCAGATTGGATTGAAGGCGAAATACTGCGCCGCGTCGGACCACGATCCTGGCTTGTAAAAAGCAACCACGGAAAGGTTCGGCGTCACCTCAACCATATGAGGAAAACGAGCCAGACCGGACACACAACCCAATCACCGACAGATTGGAGCGTAGCAGATGATTTCTCGGACACAACGTCAGAAGAGACGCCGTCGAGTTCTGCTGATCAACGGCCTGACTCGCTGAACATGCAAAACAACCCTCCCTCGCAACCGTCGACCTCGACGTCACAAGCAGGAACCACCCGGAAACTGCGACCACCAGAGGTTAGGCGCCCTCCAGACCGCTATGGAGACTTCGTCTAATGGGGGAAGAATTGACATGTCTCGCTTGAAGACAACGACGACGAAGTGCGCGCGCGACTACACTGGCGCTGTGGCACGAGCGTCATTCTGGTGTCGAACGTAGCCATTCGTGTCTCCAACGCCTAAGCTGCGCTTTTTAAAGTGTTCATGTTTCCTTGCATAACATAAATCGTCGTACAGCCATAAGTGGCTGTACACACGTAACAGGTCCAGAAGGCTCTGCACTAATCGACATTAGAAATCGGACATCCGACGAACTGTCTGCTGTTTCTTAGGATTAGGTAGGGATTGCAACTCGGGAATATTAAGTGCTCCAACTTCGTCGTCACGCGAGAAACGACTGCGAAACCGACTCCATTTATGTTTCTATCCCAGCAACTGTGATTTTGAGCGCACTCATGCAGTACTCCTTCTTAGTGTCGGCACGGGGCTGGTACCTCCAGTCCTTTTAAGAAAAGTCACGCAGGACGCGTGAAGAGCGTGTCGTTTCCGTAACTGCTCAAGACACCTTTCCGTTTCCACCAAAAGGCTCCTGCATTGAGTCATTTAAATAGAAACGTGGCAGTTGTTTTCACACACGCGTGACTACATTTGGTTACTTTTACTGTCCTTGGATCAAGTTGGCTACTTTTCTGGCTATTTTTTCCTATATCGGGGCTATTTTTTTTTTTTTTTGTCTTTTCGACCTGGCCACCCTGGTGCCGGTGGGGAGGCTGTGCCGCTTGTGCAGCAGCTGCTAACTTTGATCAAACGGGCGCGGTCATGCGCGCTATCTCAACAGGCATCCGTATACATCCATGCACGCGCGCTGTGCTCTTACTGCTTATTTCACGCCGAAGTGATAGACAGCACGAAGACCGCTCAGCTCGCTGGAGCGGCCGGTTCCACCCTTACGCCAGCCTTTTTTAGAGTTACGCGGGATTGACTCCTAAACCGGGAGTTAGCTGAAGCCTGCCAGCTTCGTATAACATTCCAATTTGCTGCTATCGCATTCATTGCTTCGCTCTTAAGACGAAACTGACTTTTAACAGCCGAGCTGTTTAAGGTGGACGTTGAAACATTGGGAGCGTTCGCACTTACTACTAACGGATAAGTGTCACTGAAATTAACCAAGCCCGACTACTCCCCACTGGTCCACTAAAAAAATTGGCGAAGCTTGCACTAAGTCGCGCAAGGCTTGAAACAGCGAAACTGGACGCTTCTGAAGTCTAATGTCGTTGCTTCTAGGTTGTTGCTAGGCTTTAGCTAGGTTAGTCACGACACGGATGTCTAAACTCCAGACCGAACGTTCGCAACTCTCATAGATCTACGAACGCGTCGTCGTTGACGTAGGGCTTCCATTGATTTGGGCTCTTCTCGCAGCCGCCCGTTCCCTACTCTAAGTATGGCAGTTTCGCACTAGTCGTGCCAAGCCTGAAGGAAGAGCGCAGCTGGGGTGGCCTTCTTTGTTTCTCATTATTTTCTTTCTTTCTTGTATCTCTATTTGCTATGTGTCTCATTCTCTTTCTCGCTCTATTTATGTTTATTTCCCTTTATTTCCTTCCTTTATATCTGCTTTTTTCTCTCTCTTTCTCTTTACTTTTCTCTTGATCTTTCTAATCTTTTCATATCTCTTTCTCTCTCTCTTTTTCTTATATCTTTATCTGTCTTCTATGCCTTTATTCCCATTATTCCTCTTAATATTTTTCTATCTCTCTTTCCTTCTCTCTTAGCGAATCAGTGGTCAGTGATGGGATTTGTCCAATTGCTGTTGCACATACCCGTGATGATCGTCATTTCTTGGGCTAATTGTTGCCTTCTTCATTTTTAGTAGATCAGTGGTGAGTAGTGGGATTTGCCCAATTTCTGGGGCACATACCCATGATGATAGTCATTTCTTGGGCTAATTGTTGCCTTCTTCATTTTTAGTGGATTAGTGGTGAGTAGTGGGATTTGCCCAATTTCTGGGGCACATACCCATGATGATAGTCATTTCTTGGGCTAATTGTTGCCTTCTTCATTTTTAGTAGATCAGTGGTGAGTAGTGGGATTTGCCCAATTTCTGGGGCACATACCCATGATGATAGTCATTTCTTGGGCTAATTGTTGCCTTCTTCATTTTTAGTGGATCAGTGGTGAGTAGTGGGATTTGCCCAATTTACTGTGGCACATACACGTGATGATAGCCATTTATTGGGCTAGTTGTTGCCTTATTCATTTTTAGTGGATCAGTGGTGAGTAGTGGGATTTGTCCAATTTACTGTGGCTCATACACGTGATGATAGCCATTTAATGGGCTAGTTGTTTCCTTATTCATTTTTAGTGGATCAGTGGTGAGTAGTGGGATTTGCCCAATTTACTGCGGCACATACACGTGATGATAGCCATTTATTGGGCTAGTTGTTGCCTTATTCATTTTTAGTGGATCAGTGGTGAGTAGTGGGATTTGCCCAATTTACTGTGGCACATACACGTGATGATCACTGACCTCCATTAAAAAGGCTGGACGGCGCATCCCCGCTCTGCGAGGCGGGCGCTTGTGAAGCCACCGGAAGGTCCCCTGTTTGTCCCGGAAGCTGGCGTCTTCTGTCCATCTTAAAGTCCCTAGATTTTTCCCTTTTTCTTAAGTAGCGGCAACTGCCTCCTTTCCCGGACCTCTCTCACGCGCAGCTGGCGTCCTACGCCATTTTCTTCCTAACTTCGAAGATTTACAAAGCCACGCGCGTCTAAGTACATTTGCCACGCATCTTTCAGCGGACAATATGCTAACGCGACGTGCCTTTCTCCTCCCGTGAAACCCCTGTCATTAGTGAATGGGGGATCGCGTTTCACCGTGTGCTGGAAAAGCTTTAGGAAGAGCATGGCTACCGAAAACGAGCGTTAGCCAATGAGATTCGTCGACGACGCTTCAATGGTTGTCGGTACTTAAAAAAGAACAGGGAAAAATCTAGGGACTTTAGTCCGTCTCAGTCGCGCAATTCAAGTATTCTCGGGAGGCAGCTGTTGTTATGATCGTTTTTCTTTTGTACTTTTTCAAGCTCTGCGATTACGCCTCACTTTAGACGCCGACGAACGCTACACGAAAGATGACGAACGCCGTGCCGACGCCGTCCGAATGCGGCGGAGCCCGGCAACGTGCAAAATGCGTAAAAAGTAATGCAACATTGAGGTACTTAGCGTGAAATTTCTTTCCTGGCGACTTTTCCGGTCTATTCGTACAGTTTACTGCTCTACAGGCAGGTATTTCTTTAAAAAAGAAGACAAAAACTCTCTTCCGGGACAAAAACAGCGGCTTCCGGTGGCTTCACGCCCGCGTGCTCGATGCGCCATCCAGCTCCTCCTAGTGGAGATCAGTGGTGATGATAGCCATTTAATGGGCTAGTTGTTGCCTTATTCATTTTTAGTGGATCAGTGGTGAGTAGTGGGATTTGCCCGATTTACTGTGGCTCATACACGTGATGATAGCCATTTATTGGGCTAGTTGTTGCCTTATTCATTTTTAGTGGATCAGTGGTGAGTAGTGGGATTTGCCCAATTTACTGTGGCTCTTACACGTGATGATAGCCATTTATTGGGCTAGTTGCTGCCTTGTTCATTTTTAGTGGATCAGTGGTAAGTAGTGGGATTTGCCCAATTTACTGTGGCTCATACACATGATGATAGCCATTTATTGGGCTAGTTGTTGCCTTATTCATTTTTAGTGGATCAGTGGTGAGTAGTGGGATTTGCTCAATTTACTGTGGCACATACGCGTGATGATAGCCATTTATTGGGCTAGTTGTTTCCTTATTCATTTTTAGTGGATCAGTAGTGAGAGTGGGATTTGCCCAATTTCTCTGGCACATACTCATGATGATAGTCATTTCTTGGGCTAATTGTTGCCTTCTTCATTTTTAGTGGATCAGTGGTGGGATTTGCCCAATTTCAGTGGCACATACCCATGATGATAGTCATTTCTTGGGTTAATTGCTGCCTTCTTCATTTTTAGTTGATCACTGGTGAGTAGCGGGATTTGCCCAATTTTTTGTGGCACATACCCGTGATAATAGCCATTTCTTGGGCTAATTGCTGCCTTCTTCATTTTTAGTGGATCAATGGCGAGTAATGGGATTTGCCCAATTTTCAGTAGCACATACATGTGATGATAGCCATTTATTAGCCTAATTGTTGCCTTCTTCATTATTAGTGGATCAATGGTGGGTAATATGATTTGCTCAGTTTTCTGTGGCACATACACGTGATGATAGCCATTTATTAGACTAATTGTCGCCTTCTTCATTTTTAGTGGATCAGTGGTGGGATTTGCCCAATTTCAGTGGCACATACCCATGATGATAGTCATTTCTTGGGTTAATTGCTGCCTTCTTCATTTTTAGTTGATCACTGGTGAGTAGCGGGATTTGCCCAATTTTTTGTGGCACATACCCGTGATAATAGCCATTTCTTGGGCTAATTGCTGCCTTCTTCATTTTTAGTGGATCAATGGCGAGTAATGGGATTTGCCCAATTTTCTGTGGCACATACACGTGATGATAGCCATTTATTGGCCTAATTGTTGCCTTCCTCATTTTTAGTGGATCAATGGTGGGTAATAGGATTTGCTCAGTTTTCTGTGGCACATACACGTGATGATAGCCATTTATTTGACTAATTGTCGCCTTCTTCATTTTTAGTGGATCAATAGTGAGTAGTGGGATTTGCCCAATTTTCTGTGGCACATACACGTGATGATAGCCATTTATTAGACTAATTGTTGCCTTCTTCATTTTTAGTGGATCAATAGTGAGTAGTGGGATTTCCCCAATTTTCTGTGGCACATACCCGTGATAATAGCCATTTCTTGGGCTAATTGTTGCCTTCTTCATTTTTAGTGGATCAATGGTGAGTAATGGGATTTGCCCAATTTTCTCTGGCACATACACGTGAAGATAACCATTTATTGGCCTAATTGTTGCCTTCTTCATTTTTAGTTGATCACTGGTGAGTAGTGGGATTTGCCCAATTTTCTGTGGCACATACACGTGATGATAGCCATTTGTTGGGCTAATTGTTGCCTTCTTCATTTTTAGTGGATCAATAGTGAAGTGATCACACGTGATGATAGCCATTTCTTGGGCTAATTGTTGCCTTCTTCATTTTTAGTGGATCAATGGTGGGTAATAGGATTTGCTCAATTTTATGTGGCACATACACGTGATTATAGCCATTTATTGGCCTAATTGTTGCCTTCTTCATTATTAGTGGATCAATGGTGGGTAATAGGATTTGCTCAGTTTTCTGTGGCACATACACGTGATGATAGCCATTTATTAGACTAATTGTCGCCTTCTTCATTTTTAGTGGATCAATAGTGAGTAGTGGGATTTGCCCAATTTTCTGTGGCACATACACGTGATGATAGCCATTTATTGGCCTAAATGTTACCTTCTTAATTTTTAGTTGATCACTGGTGAGCAGTGGGATTTGCCCAATTTGATGTGGCACATACACGTGATGATAGCCATCTATTAGGCTAATTGTTGCCTTCTTTTTTTAGTCGATCAATAATGAGTAGTGGGATTTGCCCAATTTTCTGTGGCACATACACGTGATGATAGCCATTTATTAGGCTAATTGTTGCCTTCTTCATTTTTAGTGGATCAATAGTGAGTAGTGGAATTTGCCCAATTGTCTGTGGCACATACACGTGATGATAGCCATTTATTAGACTAATTGTTGTCTTCTTCATTTTTAGTTGATGACTGGTGAGTAGTGGGATTTGCCCAATTTTCTGTGGCACATACCCGTGATAATAGCCATTTCTTGGGCTAATTGTTGCCTTGTTAATTTTTAGTGGATCAATGGTGAGTAATGGGATTTTCCCAATTTTTGTGGCAGATACCCGTGATGATAGCCATTTCTTGGGCTGTTTGTTGCCTTCTTCATTTTTAGTGGATCAGTGGTGAATAGTGGGATTTGCCCAATTTCTGTGGCACATACACGTGATGATAGCCATTTATTGGGCTAATTGTTGCCTTCTTCATTTTTAGTGGATCAGTGGTGAGAGTGAGATTTGCCCAATTTCTGTGGCACAAACCCCTGATAGCCATTTCTTGGGCTAAATGTTGCCTTCTTTATTTTTTGTGGATAAGTGATGAGCGTAGGTCGGCAAAAAGATTGGAGCTCACTCAGACTAACTCAAGAAATATATTTTGCTCTGAGGGCCCACTCAGACTCACCAAAAATTTCCTCAACCGGACTCACTAGGACTCAGACTCGCACAACTTTTTCTATACCGGACTCACTCGGACTCAAGCTCACCCGCATATTACTCAGCTGGACTCACTTACTGTGACCTTGACGCTGTTCAATCGTTAATGTGTATCGATGGCCTAATTTGACCTCACTTTTCAGGTAGATACGTCAGCCGTCAGCAAAATATATCCGAAATTACAAAAAGGCAGACTTTTCAAAAACGAATCGGGAATTTTTGTGCACTTTGAGCAGCTCGCTTCCTTGCGAAGTGTCGAGAGCACATTACAAACAGAAAATATTGTTGACAAATACGTGCCACCTGTCCGTATCCAGGGCGATACCTACAAACCTTGATTCACTATCTCGGGAAGATCGATAACAAAAAGAATTAAGCGCCTTTTTCGGGCAGCTAAACTCTCGGGCTGCAATTCCAAGTGGGAAAAGTATTTCGCATGCCTTCGTGACAGCAGTCACTTGTTGCGGCAATCAAAAAAGAAATTTTTCTATATTGACCTTCTTGGTGTCCTTCATAAGAACCCACAAAAATTTTAATGAGTTCTAACAGACAGAAATTTTGGTAACTTCTACCTACCAACCACAGTGCTTCTCAAAATACAGTTTTCTCATATCCTGATGGATCACCCGTCCCTATCGAGTATCAATCCGATGTCATCAAGTCTTGCTTCTCTTCTGTTTTCACCCATGAACCTGACTTAAACAGTGGTACCCTTCCTGATTGTAACTTCTCCAGCATGCCTTCAACTGACGTCACATCTGAGGGCATTTCGGCCTCGATTGGCAAAATCAAGGTATCGAGTGCTCCCGGTCCGGATAACATCCCCGCTAAGGTCATCAAAAGCACTATATAAGCTATTAAATTTCTACGAATAATCTTCTCGCAGTCCATAACAACCAGTACAATTCCTAACGACTAGAAGTTAAGCAAGGTTCTCCCGGTATTTAAAGGGGTCATGAAGCACCCCTTGGGCTTGTTGAAAAAACACATCCTGCGGAAAGCTGACATGGTTATGTACTGCTCTGCCAAATATTATAGTCGTGCGCGCCGCGTAATGGCCACAACCGGAGCGCGAAGTTGCCGTTTCCCCAGGCACCCTCTTTTAAAACAGAGGCCGGTTTTCACTCTCGTCGGTGGGCGGGGCGTCTGTCCGTTTACGTCGCAAGAGACATAGCATGCCGATAGCCGACGTAAATCGAGAGCGGCGTTCGGATCAGATGCGCTTCTTGCCGCGGGGTGCCGCCACTTGCTGGCGCCGCACTCCTCAGTACACGGTAGCCGCACTCGCGCAAGCGAATCACAGCGGGAGAGCGATCGCGTTTCATGACGCGCGCTGACATAACTTCTTTCCCCCATGCCATCCCTCCCTGTCTAGCTTCCAGTGCGCTCGTCGGCACGAGAAAAGAGAGAAAGCGCTGGGAGCGTGCGCCAAACCCCCGTAACTCCGCTGATTCTTGGCGGATTCGAGAAATTTTTGCGGCAATCGATTCGGGAGGCAGTACACTCCGATACTGAGGTCATTAGACCATTACTTGGAAAAGTTGTTCATGAACCTTTTAAAAGCGGTGTCAATACTGATCCTTCAGATTGCCGCCCAACTCAACTCAACTCAACTTTTTGAATTCACTGCTGACCTCCGTTTTGATTCTCTCCGCCAAACATACATAATTTAGCTAGACTTTTCGCAAGCCTTTGACCGCGTACCTCACCAATGATCAAAGAAAATAGCCTATGCATCCATCCGCTAATCGCGTCATGGATCCGGTGTTTTCTAATTGGCCGATCACAGTTAACAGTGATCGGGAACCGTCACTCTACAGTCACCGAAGTGCTACCTGGAGTACCGCAATGTTCAGTCCTCGGACCCCTTTTGTTTTCACTTTTCATTAATGACCTGCCCTCTGGCATTTCATCACCCATCCGGCTCTTCGCCGATCCTGCACCGCCGCATAAGCTCGCGTAACGATCAATTGCTTTTACAGCTTGACCCCACAGAAAAATGGTGCACTCGTGCAACTAAACGTCAAAAAATATAGTTCATGTGCGTATCGCGAAAACACTCTCTCATATCCTGTTGAGCATGGTTAAATTGTACAGGTGCCTCGGCCTTACCATCGCTAGCAAGCTTACATGGTCAGAACATATTCATAATCGGGTTACTGCAACTAACAAATCCCTGGGATTCATTAGACGGTCACTATCATCGTCCCCTCCCTGTGATCCATAAACTAGCATATGAGACATTTATCCTCGCTAAACTAGAATTCGCATATAGGCAATATAGAATCCTCATCAAGCGTACCTTGTTGAGCTCCAAAACAGCCCAGCCCGGAATTATTACGTCCCAGTACGACCATCGGGTAAGTGTTACAAACATCAAATAATCAGCACTTGGCCGAAAGATCTCTCGCTTATGCCTCTTTCAAAAGCTCTTAACTTCGCACGTGACACGCTCCTTCCGCCAAACCGCACTTCACGCCACCTGTCAAATTCTCTCAGTCTTCAACGAATTCAAGGCACTACCAAACCCTTCACTACCAAAACTTCTTGAGTGCTGATGCACAACGTAGTCTGAGTATTTTTTTAGATTGAGTGCATTGCTCTTCCCGTGTATTTTGACTGACCTTTTTTTTTTACATTGAGTGCATTGTTGTTCCTGTGGATTTTGACTGTCTTAGCATTTCACCTCGTTTCTTTCTAAATATTACTTTTATTGTACTTACTCGTCTCGGCACATGCTAGGCGCCTCCAGCGATCTCTCTGGACAGATGCTAGTCACCAGTATGGGCCTTTTTACAAGATCGACCCATCGTGTGACTTCGATATGCCGGGAGACCTAAACAGACAAGTGGAAACATGCTTGCGCCGCGTCAGACTAAAAGTCTCATACACCAACTACTTCAGGAGCAAGATTAAGCTGTCGAACTCACCAATGTGCGCCCGATGTAACGTCCAAGAAGATCTGCATCATGTTCTTTGAGAATGCAAGCGATACACATCAGAGAGACAGTCTCCGAAGGCGGCCTTGCATCTTCAACGGGGCTCCTGCTTAGAGTTGCGACATGTTTTGGGCCCATGGCAAGCAGCACCTGTGCGCTACGTGCCACGAAAGCGCTGTTGACTTTCTTGTGGGCCACGAGCCTGAACGCTACTTTTACATCTTATGGGCTGTGTTAATAGGCTGCTGGTCCAGGTTGCTCACTCTGAACCTCACTCTCGACGGGTGAAAAAAATCGAACATAAAAGACTGCCTTACGAGAAAAAGCGTCAGAAATTCTGGGCATCCTAAAAGCTAGAGGTGGAATTGCGACTGACCATTCGAGATTGCTGAGGAGATGACATTATCCTGTTGCGGATATAAAATAAACCGCTCAGCCTCACAAACACTCGTTTGCATGCGTTCCGGATGATGGCACAAACTTCCAAATGGTATGATGAGCGAAAGCCGCCATCTTCCACGCAACCTAAGCATACACATAATTTGTGTTATTATTTTGCCTTAATTGCAATCATGGCGGTGTTGCAATTTGCATTTCTTCTTCTTGCTTTCGATGTGACAGCTCCTGATTTCGCCTCACTCATAAGCATCTTAGTACTCGGCGGCATTTTTCGTATTGCCACGCGCGTTTATAAACTTTATTTTGTCACAAAAAAAAAAAAAAAACTGTGAGCAACGCTCGGAGCAGACCGCGCCGCAGTGCTCGGGAAGCTTCGCGAGTGTTCGAGATCATTCTGTTGACTATTCGCGCCCTGCGCGTAATCCCATGTTTAGTCGAAAGCTTACGCGAGCACCAGCGATAACAATGGAAGATTCGATGACTGCTTTATAAAAGACGACGCGCTCCGCCGATGATCAGGTTGTCGACAGCCGGCGCTCTGTTCGCCGCTCTCAGTGTATAGCGTGAATTGCTTTTATCTTGTCTTTTCATTTTCCGGGCACAGGTTCGCCCGAATAAAAGGTTTAGTCTCGAACACGTCCGCTACTGCCTTCGTCAACGTCACGACCACGTGGCAATATCGTCTCACTTTGTAGGTTACTTGACAGACACACTGTATGCATGACATCTTTCACCTTTTCTCACAAATGCATGCGAGAAGCTGAGCAGTTTTTGCTTGAAACGTTGTGTCCCACTCCCATGTACACTAATACTAAGAACCAGTGTTTCACAGATGAGTGCTATTGTCCACAGCGATGTTCCAGAGCAATGCATCCACAGTGACGAATATAGTCATCTACAGTGATGAATATATTCATTCCACCACTGAATATATGAGTCTGCCTCATAGAGCATCCACACGTGGCTTTTGTTTTCATGTTTCCGTAGCAAGTAAAATACTGACGGCCAATAGGAGCTTATCGGCCGTTGCTTGACACTGTCATGTACCAAAGTGTGCATACCCAAACAGAGTGAATTCCTGCTGAAAAACGGAAAACTCTCACTGGCTCCTCCATTCATCAGGGAGGCATCTCCCAGAACACCTTACTCGTAGACGGTACACCACCACCGGAAACAGCAGTCGAATGAGAGTAAAAGGCGTGGTGGAAACCAGGTGACCCGGCCATGTATTCGGGCCAAGATCACCGCGCACTGTTACGACCAGAGCCGAGCCGGCACACTGGGACCGGCCGTCGGGACTTTGCGCACACACCGGCTGTCGTGTTCACCCATGGCTGTTCTTGAAAGAAGGCGAATATAAATAAAGAAACAAGAAAGGCAAACATGCAGCCGCAAAGGGCGGGATAAGAACAGCAACGTGGCAGTAAACAAGCTGCCGTTTTCTCTTCCGGTCTACAGCTTGTCATGTTCAAAAAATTCCTTCACCCCGCGATGGTGAGGGATCAGTACGGGACTAAGCTGTCGTTACCACTCCCCGTCAAAGCGTACATTACGCACCACCAAACTATTCGCGCCCGCGACTGTGAGGGGCGCCATTGTATGAGCGGCGAAGGCGCGTCCGTGGGTGGCTCCGTGAACAGAGAGTCTTCTGGGTGCTCTTGGTGTGCTCTCAGTAGCGAGAAGGGGCTCCGCCACGCGACCTAAATTCCGAGGCGGGTCTCCCGAATATCCCCTCTTCCCAGCCCAATGTGTGCCGTGAGAAGCGGCACACGTTCCACTGAGGAGAAGACGTATACGTCGGCACGACTCTGTGCATCGCCAGGTGCTCGGCCCCCGGCTCACTCGATGCGTCGTCGGCGCCCTTGAGTCGGTTACCCGCCCTTTTGCAATACATTGCGGAAATGAACACGTACGTAACGTTACCATTGACAATGACTCAAACGAAGCGCGGTCCGTACGGTGCATTGGAAAGTTGTAAGCGGCGAATATAATCGATAGTGAGCTCTCTGGCAGTAATATCGCCTTACACGGAAAGAATGGCGACAGCATGAGCTGTTTTCCCGAGTTGGAAAAAACAAAATTCCTTTCTAAAGCAAAAACGAAAACCGAAAGAGAGTTCATTGAAGCATTCATCGCAAAGTGAGGTGGCACCTGCGTTAGTTTGTTCACCCTCGTTATCATTATCAACGAAATGATTAGATTTCTTAGAGGGGCACATCCTTCCGGGCTTGTAACGTGCATGTGGTCTCGCTGCATTTTCGCAGCCTTCTGTAATGTTGTCGGTTAAATTTCTCCTTGTCAGCCCTTATAAATGCTCTGCCTTCAAGAAATAAACTCTTTCGTAAGTCTGCCCTTCGTGCGTGTGCGCGTTTCTATGTTCTTGCCTGGTGTCGTCTTCTCCGCGCATTTAAAACTTGTCTGCTGAATAGTCAAAACGTTTCACTTCACTCATGATTGACATGCATATACTGTCTCAGTTATGCAATTTTCTTCTAACTGGGTCACATGCCTCTTTGACAAGGGTCCGACCGTATACGAAGCTACCAATTGTCCTTGCAACAAAATTTTCACTCTCAGTACGCAAATCTCGGAGGCTCTTTAACGTGGGCTTCACCGCATGTCGTTATTGTGGGACAGAACAAATATGCAAGAGCTTCAACATTATCGCTTGTTCCCTGCATTGGCTATTAATTTGCGCAGATGATTCCTGGATGTGTAACTTCATTAGACTTCGACTCAGTGATTTTGTCCCTGCGATGATGCTCGCAATAAAATAGAAGAAATAAGTACTGGTTTTAAGGTACTTCGATTATCTTTACACTCTATACATGTATGTTTATACTACGCTGAGCTTGTGCACGAAAACTTTGACGTTATTTCTACTCATGCCTTTCTGTAGCAAATCGCTTCTGCTCCGAGGGCTGTAAGCTTGAAATCAGGACAATTCAACATATTTAGTGAGCGTGCCTTAGTATTCGGGGGAAGGAATAAGTTGCGGTCACTTACCAAGTCAAGGTGAAGAAAAATTAGGTACATTCCAGGCATTGTCGGAATCGGTTTCATGCGAAGCAGCCAGTGAGTTGTTTATGTTGCATTTTTTTTTTTGGCTTTGAGAAGCTTTACGAGGTGGATCGACGTGTTTTTGTAAATGAAGTAGTTGTATGGACAACGTGCGCTTAACCAGGCACGCCGACTACACTGAATTTGAAAGGGCAGCTCATGGTCGGACGTAACGTCAGCGCTCATGTTAGAGGACAGACGTCAGTTTTACTGAAACGAAGCACGCGCTATGGTGCGATTCACATGTTGCGTGCGATGCTGAGTCATGTGAGTACATATATAACGTTTACTCGACTGTTCTAAAAGCGGAGGAGCCAACACTGGAACCAAGATTGACGCTAAGCCAACATGACGTCTGTATCATAGGAGCACATAAGTAATGTTTATTACCTTGTTATAAAATTAGACAGCCAGCACTGCAACCACCTACACGTTGCACCAACATCACTCTTGCACTGGGTCTTCTTCCAAAGCAGTTTCAAGACTTGGCGTGGCTCTGTGATAGAATACTCGATTGCCACGCAGAATGCCTGGTCAATTCCTGGTGGGATCCTGATTTTTATTCTTTGCATTCATCGGGCCAATGCGGCTTAAGTTATCAATGTCTGTTCGCACCGTTCCTGGGTAGATATAAACTGTCAATTACCTTCGGCACATACCAGAATACCGCGGCCCGTGGTATGCGGGTATGCATCACACGTGTCTGGAGGAAAGGGTTTGACGACATACGCGCCAGGATTTACACGTTATTGATGTCGGGAGCAGACAGTCATGTTCGTCATGCACTCACACCCTCCTATGCCAATTTTGGTCAATACCAAGTTAAGGAGGCGATCGCGAGAGCGCCCTGACGTAGGCGGATAGATAGATAGATAGATAGATAGATAGATAGATAGATAGATAGATAGATAGATAGATAGATAGATAGATAGATAGATAGATAGATAGATAGATAGATAGATAGATAGATAGATAGATAGATAGATAGATAGATAGATAGATAGATAGATAGATAGATAGATAGATAGATAGATAGATAGATAGATAGATAGATAGATAGATAGATAGATAGATAGATAGATAGATAGATAGATAGATAGATAGATAGATAGATAGATAGATAGATAGATAGATAGATAGATAGATAGATAGATAGATAGATAGATAGATAGATAGATAGATAGATAGATAGATAGATAGATAGATAGATGCACTCAAAGTGCGTTTGGTTCGCTAAGAAATGCTTCGCATTTAAAAACACGCGGGGACGTTTCCTCGTTCTTCGAGGATATCCTTCGGTGAATTTCTTTTTCATGAGTATACGCTCCCATATATAAGTAATTGACCAACATATGCATATCCTTGCACATACTCTAATGCCTCGTTGCTAATTTTGAACTACTTTGCTTTTGGCCGGGCAGTTGAGCATTATCTTTTACTTGAGCATAATCATCTTTAGCCCTTCTTTAAGACTTTTTCGTTTACGTCGTCAGTAATTTTTTCAATATGTCGCCACTATTGTTGAAGAACGCAATATCGTCTCGAAACCGTAGCTTGCTGAGACATCCTTTGCCCGTCTTCCTTCTTATGTCTTATAAATGAAGCCTTTTGAATACTTCCAGGAATGACAAAAGACTGTGTCTTGCCTAACAGAGAGCTGTGTCTTGCCTGACCCCTTTTTCGAGCGCGATTCGATTTCTTTGGCCCCACGCTAGGGGTTAAAGCACTCAACCAGCGGATAAAGGCGACTATACTGTCGTGATTAATGCTCAGTCGTTGTTACGCTTGGAAAAAAGTTCTGCGGAATCCTCCAAGGTGTAGGAAGGGCTATGAAGGGCTATAAAGGGAAAACTTGAAAACCACCCGCTTGCAGCACAAAGCTACAAGGAAATCCACACGAATTTCTCACAAAGAAAGCCTTCCTAGTTGACAAAAAATTCGTCCTGGTTCGGGATTATAACCCGGGACCAACGCCTATTCGGAGCGGTCGCTCTACCAACTGAGCTAACCAGGAGGCTTACAATCGGTTGCGCGAAGCCAAATTATTCGAGAACTCGAAGCACAGGGACAACGAACATGGCAAATCAGTCGCGATATTCAGGGATTTCTCGCAACTAATGCTTGGCTGTTCTGTTCTTCATCGTAACCGCTACATTTCATAATGACAGATTGATTGATTGATTGATTGATTGATTGAGTGAGTGAGTGAGTGAGTGAGTGAGTGAGTGAGTGAGTGAGTGAGTGAGTGAGTGAGTGAGTGAGTGAGTGAGTGAGTGAGTGAGTGAGTGAGTGAGTGAGTGAGTGAGTGAGTGAGTGAGTGAGTGAGTGAGTGAGTGAGTGAGTGAGTGAGTGAGTGAGTGAGTGAGTGAGTGAGTGAGTGGCAACATGTTTCTCTGAAGCATCCACAAACGTCACAGCAAGTATAGCAGACGCCTCAGAAGAGAGCTCTGTGCAAGTTACGACCACTAGGTGTTTCTGAAATGTGTGCAGGCGCTGCGCCAGAATGGTTGTGCATTTAGATTTTATTGGAATATCTTGCAGCGGTGTCTGACGAGGAACCATGAAAGAACACTTGAGCTATTCCGCTGCCACGGCTTGTCGGCGTGTGCTTTGCATCTGCATGCACGCCATATAATCTCTCCTGTCTGCCGATATTATATGCGTGCTGAGCCCTCCATATGGCATTCGTTTACCAGTCGGCGATGTGTTGTAGTTATACTGATCCGCAGTCGTCGTTCGCGGTTTTCTGTTGCGCGAAGGACGCTGGAAGGGAGGCTGGGAAAAAAAATGGCGCCTCATCGACGCACCTGGCTATCAGGTGCGCGTTCTTCGGCGGTGCAGCCGTCGTCTTCGCAGGTGCATCGACACGTGCACGCACGCGCACGTTGCCGATCGAGACTGGCGTCTCGCCGGCGGCTGCGGGAGCAGATTCGACACGCAGTTTTTCCCAGGCCTCTGCAACCCCAGCATCTGCGTAAACACATAACTGACGCATGATACGCACGTCTTGTTCCACCGCGTTATGATTTGCCCGCGGCATCGAAGCCCATAGCCGTCGCGTAAACTAAGACTTCCTTTTTATGGCTTTCAATGAGCAGAACTGTTCTAAATCCTAATGGTTCAGACCTCGGTGGTACTAATTGAGGCGCTCTCGGAAAACACCAAACAGCTAGGCGCCAAATGTGATAAACACAGTAAAAATTTAAGGAGTTGAAAACCGGATAATATACTTCTAGTTATCCTTCCTGTCTTTCACGTAACCTTTCTCTCTAAGGAACTGACGTGGACCTTCAATAGCCTAGAAAAGATTTGCCTCGTGGTGGAGCTGAAAACAATGAGCTATCCAACGTTCTTCAGAAAATTTTGAAAAAATATTAAAAATGATAAATACTAATAATGCTATACTTTTGAATTATGTGTGTGCAAAACATCCGAAGGTGCGTCTTGATAATGTTATTTGAAGAAAACTATTTGTGAAATGGCCGTTGCGAAGCTTCAAGTAAGCAGTGTTGTGAAAGCTTCCTTATTTTTTGTGCTTAGATGGTGATATATTTTGCAATGTGCGAACTCTTGAAGTCTACACAGTATAGAAGCGAGCTTGCAGATTCGGGAGTAGTCACTTCATTTTCCTCAGTAGTGTTCTACGACCACTTTTACAAGTAACGTGGTCGATGTTCAGCTTGTGTTCTTTTAAGATAAATCATAAAGCCAGCGTGGTATTAGTGACATGCATTCACCATGTTTGCAGCAAGATCTATGAGAATTCCAACTTTGTTGTGCTGATGTTCAGACAGAATGCCTTCGGAGAAAACTGTCAACTGCTGGTCTATGCAGAAGAATTTGCCAAGATCAACTATTAAGTTCAATGTCTCGCTACTGAGTATACAGTCCTTGAACAGTGAGTTACTTTATTTAAGAATATGTGCAAATGGATTTCTGTGAAAATTTTCTTGTTAGTGTATGTTCAGCGCTAGCATGGTAAAGTAGTTTCTATTCGAACGTTCGCTCCAACCAACCAACCAACCAACCAACCAACCAACCAAATTCGGCAAAGGTTTTCAAGCACCACATGTGATCGATACCAGAGCTAAACAGTGTTGAAATGCTCGTTTCCAACATTAAGCAGCGTCGGCTATCGACGATGCAGGGTCCATATTGACAAGAACGTCTTAGGCTAAAAATTTCATAACAGTTTCGTAATTTAGCCAATCACAATACGGGACATATCATGCTAAACCCGGTTGACTATTGGGAGAACACACTTACGAAATATGAGTTTTGTAAATGAGGCCCTAGGTTACAGTCACATATACTTCCGCGAAATAGTGGTATACGATTTTCAGTTAGAAAGAAGAAATCGTTGTGTGTTCGCACAGAAAACCTGAAGGGAAGCGGGTGTGCTTATAAAAGTAGGGATATTTCCAAAGCAACTTTTATAACGTGCCACAGTCCTGTTGAACTTTATTAAATTATTTACGATCCAAATCCCGAGGTAGAAGTCCGAAGGTTTGACCTCTCCACTCTCCGGTCTTCAAATTCTAATTCACACCTTAGGACGCAAATACCTACAAACAGAACATGGGATCATTTGGCGTGTTAAAGAATATTGTTGCACGAAGAAAACAGGCACACGAGTGCAGAGTTGGTATTTTACGATAAATACAGCTGGTGCTCAAGCGGCGGTAAGAGACGTCGTCTTCCTCTAATCTGGGGCCAGCTTCCTCGTTCTTTTTACCGCAACATCACCCTCCCGGCGGGTTTAGCTCCGTCCCGGTGCAAATCATGGCACATCACTTAATGTGGGTATATAAGGCTTGAGTCTGGCGACGTGAACAACATCGCTTGTGACCTGAGGTAGCAAAGACACGTCGGCTGGTGCGATCTCGTACGTCACGTCAGACAGTTGGCGCAATATCTTGTACGGACCAGAGTAGCGAGAAAGGAGTTTTTCCGCTAAGCCGACACGACGAGATGGCGTCCGGAGAAGGACAAGGGAACCAGGCGAAAATTGTGGTTCTCGGTGCCGATGATCGTAGCGTCGCTTTTGAGAAACTTGCGATGCTGTGAGGCGATGACGAGCGACCTCTCGGGCATGGGCGGCCAAGGTTATTGCATCGCGGGCGTAATCAGTCGCTGAGAATTGTATGTCAGAGGGTAGCAACGTGTCGAAGGGCAAGACAGGGTCGCGGCCATACAAAAGGTAGAATGGCGAAAATCCGGCGGTGTCGTGACGGGACGAATTATAAGCAAAAGTAATGTACGGTAAAGCGGCGTCCCAGTCACGATGATCGTCGGAAACGTACATGGCAAGCATGTCAGTTAGAGTGCGGTTCAGGCGTTCGGTGAGCCCATTCGTTTGAGGATGATACGCGGTAGCGATCTTGTGTTCGGTAGAACAGGAACGGAGCAGGTCATCGACGACCTTCGACAAAAAGTAACGGCCTCGGTCCGTGAGTAACTGGCGAGGGGCGCCGTGGTGTAGGATGACGTCGTAGAGTAAGAAGTCGGCAACATCTGTAGCGCAGCTGGTCGGTATCGCACGCGCAATGGCATATCTTGTTGCATAATCTGTGGCGACGGCAATCCACTTGTTGCCTTTGGTAGAAATAGGGAACGGGCCAAGTAGGTCGAGGCCCACGCGGAAGAATGGCTCTGTAGGGATTTCAATAGGTTGAAGCAAACCAGCGGGAGGCAAAGCAGGCGTCTTCCGGCGCTGGCACAGGTCACAAGAAGCAACATAGCGACGCACATAGCGATAGAGACCGGGCCAGAAGAAGCGGCGCCTCACGCGATCGTAAGTCCGAGTGAAGCCCATATGTCCAGCAGTAGGAGCGTCGTGAAGTTCCTGGAGCACGGCCAGTCGCAGATGCTTGGGAACGACTAGTAGCAGCTCAGGGCCACGGGACTGAATGTTGCGGCGGTATAAAATTCCATCACGCAAGGCGAACATCCGGAGAGAAGGGTCGGTAGGCGCGTAGCTTAGGCGGTCCATAAGGCTCCGAAGAACAGGGTCCTGTCGTTGCTCGTCACCGATGTGGAGAAAGTCGGATGGGGACAGAGTACAGATGTCCAAGTCAGCATCGGTGTCGTCCGGTTGATCCACGGGATTGCGAGAAAGGCAGTCAGCGTCGTTATGCATGCGTCCAGATTTGTGCACTATGGAGAAGTCATACTCTTGAAGACGCAATGCCCAACGTGCAAGTCGTCCAGTTGGGTCCTTCAAAGAGGAGAGCCAACAGAGTGCGTGGTGATCAGTTACAACGCGGAAGGTACGACCAAACAAGTATGGTCGAAATTTCGCGACAGCCCAAACGAGCGCAAGGCATTCTCGCTCAGTTATCGAGTAATTGCGTTCGGGCGTGGAGAGAAGGCGGCTCGCGTAGGCGATGACACGGTCGTGGCCCTGTTGATGCTGAGCGAGGACAGCGCCGATGCCATGACCACTTGCATCAGTGCGCACTTCAGTGGGCGCGGAAGGGTCGAAGTGCGAGAGAATCGGGGAACTCGTAAGTCGCTCAATAAGGGTAGAGAATGCTTGCTCTTGGTGTGGTCCCCAGAAGAAAGAGGCATCCTTCTTGAGAAGGTCGGTCAGAGGACGAGCGATGTCAGCAAACTTTTTTACAAAGCGACGGAAGTAAGAGCATAAGCCCATAAAACTGCGGACATCTTTCGTCGAAGAAGGAATAGGAAAATTTCGCACAGCGCGAACTTTCTCGGGATCAGGTTGGATTCCTGCTGCGTTTACGAGATGTCCGAGCACGGTGATTTCGCGGCGCCCGAAATGACATTTCGAGGAATTGAGCTGAAGGCGAGCAGCGCGAAACACAGAGAGGATAGTTCTGAGGCGCTGCAGGTGGCTTTCAAAAGTCGACGAAAAGATAATCACGTCGTCGAGGTAACACAGGCACGTTGACCACTTCAAGCCACGCAAAAGGGAGTCCATCATGCGCTCGAATGTAGCTGGCGCATTGCACAAACCAAAAGGCATGACTTTGAACTGGTATAAACCATCTGGTGTTACGAAGGCGGTTTTTTTCCCTGTCCATCTCATCAACGCTAATCTGCCAATAGCCGGAACGGAGATCAATTGAAGAAAAATAGTTGGATCCATGAAGGCAGTCAAGGGCGTCATCTATGCGGGGCAGTGGATACACATCTTTTTTTGTTATCCGGTTGAGGTGACGGTAGTCGACGCAGAAGCGCCACGAGTTGTCCTTTTTCTTTACTAAGACCACCGGGGATGCCCACGGGCTACTCGATGGTTCAATGATGTGCTTGTCCATCATCTTGTCGACCTCTTTTTGTATGATGGCCCTTTCCGCAGCGGAGACGCGATATGGTCTCCTACGAATGGGGCTCGCGTCACCGGTGTTGATGCGATGGGTGACAATAGATGTCTCTCCGAGAGGGCGGTCGTTCAAGTCAAAGATATCCCGATAAGATGACAGCAGGTGACGAAGAGCTCTCGTTTGTTCTGCAGGAAGATCAGGGGCAATCATCTTACAGATGCTGTCCGCAGTCGACGAGGACGAAGTAATAGGCGGCAAAGGTGTGCTGGTAGTGAAGAGGGATTCAGTGGCCAAAGAAGAGATCTCGTATTCTCCCAAAGGGGTGATATGCGCCATGGCGATGCCATGTGGAAGCACGTGAGTAGAAAATCCAAAATTGACGACTGGGACGCACGCCCGATTCTCGATTATTTGGATTATGGTGCTTGGCAGGGCAATATTTCGCGTCAGAACCACGTCGGTGAGCGGCGACACAACATAGTCGCCATCTGGGACGGGAGGGCAGGGCGTCAGGAGAACAGCTGTAGCAACTTGTGGGGACAGGCGAGCGAACTCAGCAGAACATAAACGGGGTGATGCACAAGTTGCGGCGTCGGCAGAGAACGGCAGATCCAGCTGTGCAACTCCTTCGGAGCAGTCAATTAGGGCTGAGTGCTTCGAAAGAAAGTCTATGCCGAGAATGAGGTCGTGCGGGCATTGTTCGAGTACAGTAAATAAAACAATGGCGTAGTGGCCACCAAGGGTAACACGTGCTGTACACATTCCTAGAACAGCTGCAGTGCCACCATTGGCGACTCGTACAGTGCTCATAGCGGCGGGTGTCAGAACTTTCCTTAGCCTTCGGCGGAGAGCAGCGCTCATAACTGAAAGCTGCGCCCCTGTATCGACAAGAGATGTGACATGAACACCATCAACTTCCACGTCCAGTAAGTTTCCGCATGTAGGCAAGGTCGGTAGAGGATTTGAAGGCCGGGTCTTAGTTGCAGCGTCACCTCCGGGAGCTGCGCCGCCTAGTTTCCCGAAGTGAAGCGGCCGGTTGTGGACGGGGACGAGGAGCGGTGAATGAGAGGTGAACGCGAGCGACGACCTTGCGGAGACGGGGAGCGGCTGGACCTTGGCGGGACATTGTCGACGTTGATGCTCCGAGTCGGCGTGTAGGGCGAGAAAGTATGACTGTCCGGCGGCTGGTGGTAATGACTAGGAGACGACCACCGTGGAGGTGACGACAAGCGACTGCGGCAGTGACGGGCAATGTGTCCAATACGGGAACAATTAAAGCAGATGGGTCGATCGTCCACGGTGCGCCACTCGGCTGGATTGCGGCGGGGCGGAACAAACTTTGCGGCTGGCTGCGAGTGGCTGGGGAAACCTGGTAAGTGTTCGTGTGACGGACCGAGCAGAGTGATGGCATGCCCAAACTTGCGATTTCTTCCCGAACAACAGCTTGTATGAGGGAGATGGAGGGCATGTTGTTCCTAAAGTCCGAATGAACTGGAGCCGGAGACATGGCCTCGAGCTCACGGCGAATAAGGCGCGTGATGTCTTCAGGTGCTGTCGATTGGACGAGCCGTGGTGGGTCTTCGCAGGAAGAGGTCGCGGCGGTATTCGGCAATCTGTCGTACGCTTGAGCAACTCGACGGCCCTTTGCCTGTTCGAAGCGCCGACACTCTTTGATGATTTCATCGACCGTGGAGCAATCTTTGCACATTAGGAGGTTAAAGGCATCGTCGGCAATACCTTTTAATATGTGCCCGATCTTGTCTGCCTCGGTCATGCTGTCGTCAGCTTTGCGGCAGAGAGACAGCACATCTTGTATGTAGACGACATACGATTCTGTTGACGTCTGAGCGCGGCCCGCAAGTTCTTTCTTTGCGGCCAGCTGACGACCGACCGGTCTGCCAAACAGATCTCGCATTTTCTGTTTACAGACGTCCCAGCTCGTTAGGTCAGCTTCATGCGTGTCATACCATTGCCGCGCAGTTCCCTGAAGATAAAATATCAGGTTCGCTAGCATGAGGGTCGGGTCCCACCTGTAGCTGTCACTCACCCTCTCGTACAGCGTTAGCCACTCCTCGACATCAGTCTTATCCGTGCCACAAAACGGCCCAGGGTCCCGCGGATGGGTGAGGAAGACGGCTGGCATCGAAGTTGACGGTGGGTGTGCCATCGAGGCGGCAGGCAGATGACGTCCGCTGCGAAGTTCCGTACTGGTACCCAGCACGTCCACCAAATGTTGCACGAAGAAAACAGGCACACGAGTGCAGAGTTGGTATTTTACGATAAATACAGCTGGTGCTCAAGCGGCGGTAAGAGACGTCGTCTTCCTCTAATCTGGGGCCAGCTTCCTCGTTCTTTTTACCGCAACAATATTTATGTAGTTCTTGTTGCTCAAGCCCAGAGACAACAGCGGAGAGCAAGTTTGGCTACACTTGAGTAGCAGAAAATGTGCATATGCCGTGAAAGATAAGCTGTGTGCATGCCATCAGCAGCGCATTGCTTTAGATAAGGATGACAACTGAATATTTCCATTCTGGATTACCCAGAGCAGCCACGCGGCGGTACCTGGAACTAGTGACGGAAAGAATGCAGATGTTTTATGTATTGACATCGGTGATGTCGCAAATGCTTTGTCAGAGCAAAAGATCAACTTCTGCAACGTTGGAGGAGATACTACGCTTGAAAAACAAACGACCCTTTATGTGCAGTGCTTCGGACTGCAAATCTGCATCAGAGAGCTGAAATGATGCCAGTGGGTAGTAATCTACAAGCCAGAAAACTTTAGATGAATGAATAATTGCAGGCCCACTGGCTTGTAGAAAATTCCCACCATTGTGATCTCCAAATTTCGTTTCATTTCGTTTCATTTCTTAATTTTGGTATCTTAAGGACCCCAGATCGGGTTTGAAAGACCGTGAGCTTGGGCATGTACTCCATATTGACACCTAAAGAGCACAGAAAGAACAACACACGGCGTTATATATACTGAAGTAAAGTGTGGGATTGGGCTAGTTGGTATTCCATTATTAAACTGCTCAGCGCAAAAAAATTTTACACGGTACACATACAAACGACGAGGACAAGCGCAGATGTGTTATATATACGTCCGTGCTGTACCGCAGTCTCTTGTTCCTTTTGCGCTTTAGACGTTAATCCATTTGCGCTATAACATAAGGGGCGGTTAGGATGTTTCACGCGGTCAATGATATAGTAATCACGTGAATTAAGTCATGTCATAGAGCAGGCAGGGGGTATTCGACCGGAAGGGGTGTTCTAGAAGGTAGCAATGTTCATATCGTCGGGCAAGTACTTCTGAAGTCTCCAGTTCAGTCGAGCCGGACTAATTGTGAATTGAACGCGGCACACGAAGCGAAAACATAATTCATCTGTCAATGTCGCTTGTTTTCGAAATTCAAGTGTGGAAGTAGTTTACGCAAGATGCTTTCCCGCCGCTAATTACAGCTGCTAAGGTGTGTGATCCGGCAAGGGGGGCACTTCCCTTGTGGGCCCACAGGCAACTTCTGGGAGAGGAGGGGGCAAGCGCACCCTTGCCCTCCCCTTCGTAATTGACGCCTCTGATATGTCACGTTTCCGTTCTTTAAATTTTCGAATGTGTAACTGCAGAGCTTAACATGTGCAATCGAAAGTTCCGGCGCGATGCCCTGTCGTAGGGGGTCAACGGTGACCTTTCTCTCGATGGGCTTCCAAGCCTGGCACTCCATCTTGTTTGGGTTAAGCAGATGCGTTCTCACGACATCGCGGAACGAACCGACACACGCCGTGAGTGACGGGGACAGCGCCGGCAAAGGTTACACAATACTGCAGGTAAAACACTCCTCACGACCCCTGTAGCCATGTGCAAATGAACCAAGCACGAGTTCGTCTGAAAAAAAAAAATAACAAACATATCGGTATCCATCAGCCCAGCTGCCAAGGTCATGAGGGAGGATGGGTCGTGGTCTTATAAGGTTCGAAAAAAGGACGCAACGGTTACTACGCGCACGTTTCAAGACTGGAGCTGTACTCGAGTCAAAAGATGAAAAAAAAAAAAAATAAATGAAAATAGTACTAGCAAAAGATCACAAAGAAAAGAAATTGAAGTATACCTTAGTGTAAAGCAAGCATACTCAAAGGCAATGATGGAAAAGAGAGCACGACGCTTTCTAAGACGTTAAACGTCTCCGGAACATGAAACTGAAAGTGATTGATTCCTTCCGTCCTTTCCTACGCAGACGCCGTGTAGACACAGCTCGACTTAGCAAGGAACATCGGCGTATCAGTGTTCTCTACAACGTATGTTGTACCAAGGCAGAAAACACGAGTGAGAATTATAATGCGCTCACGACTTGTATTGCATTGTGTGTAGCACCATCGAGGGAGTTCATTTTCGGGCGTGCCTTTTTCCACTTCTCGCTCGTTCGTTACAGGGGCGGGTGCATAACCTCCGACACTTTCTCGACGTCTCAGCCCTCAAATCCATCTTTCCAAGTGTCTTTTCGCGTGTATATGGACGTTCAGTGAGCGTGTCAGCCTCTACGTCACGTTCTGCTGCTCTTTTTCAGCCCACACCCAATGCATTTCGGTTCCGTGCACGAGCTGGCGATCATGACTGGTCACAAACAGCATCTGGAGCATCTAAGCTCACTTTCGGTTACTTAGCCGTAAGAGACAGCCACGCATGATGGATTACGAATCCAGCACGCCCGTCGAGCCGTAATCGATGGCGTCGTGCCCGTGTGTGTCTGGAGGGTGAATTAATGAATACTCAATTAAAAGTGCGCGTCTGACTATTGTATGGCTCGGGGAACGGGACCACCATTTGCGTTCTAAGCATGTTTCTCGCATTATTGAACGTCATGTACCTGAAGAGCACCAACTTTTTGACGAGTTAGTTTTGCATGGCAGTACACTGCCAAGCGTACAAAAACATGAAGGTGGTGACAGCACAAGCGCTTGTGTTGTCATCACCTCTTTCTGTCCTTGTTTGTGTGCGCTTGACAGTGTTCTGCCATGCATCTATAGCTGGCCACGTGTGGCATGGAGAGGGCGCACTTTGCCCGCCACACGGTAACTTAAGCACTCCGGTCACTCAATCTAGCCATGAGGCAATTCTTGCTCCGTATGCGCACTCTATGCGTTGTTTGCGACCAGAGCGAGATTCCTCTGCAATACTGATAGCAATCATTTTTGCTCGCTGTTACTCTGGACTGACAAAAAGCACAACTAGGGCTTCAAAACATCGCTGATAATGGCTGTTCCACACTCTTTCATGTAAGAATTGTATGGTGCCTCGAAGGTAAAGCTCCACGTGATTTTACGACAATCGCGGCAATGTTGTTTCACCCACTGTGTTGAAAAAGTCAGTCGCCGTGCCATTCAGCTGCTATAAATATAGGCTGCTATCCTGATACCGAACCGCACTAAGCACTACCAAAGTAAGTTATCGAACTCAGTAGATAACTGAGGTATATACAAAGAAATATGAAGGAAATGGAATAGCAAGGGTGTGCGATCTAACCCTACTCGAAGCTTTATCTGCATGCGCTGTACTAATTCATTGGAAAAGCGCAGCCTACTTACATCAACATCATTACGTTGTGACATGTACATACCACGCTCGTATTATCTTCTTTTCTTTCCTTCTCCTTTCCCTTCTCCTTTTCTGCCCTCCTCCTCCTAGGGCCTCTCTGTCCTCAATCTCCTCCCCTATACAGACTAGCATGTAGGCGTCTTTATATGCGCCGGCAGAATTCTCTGTTTTTCATTAAAGAGTTTTCTCTCTCTCTCTCTCTCTCTCTCTCTCTCTCTCTCTCTCTCTCTCACAGCCTAGAAAACATGGACGATGAAGGTTCGTTTTCGAGGCGATGCGACTTTTCTGCAGCGATATAGCACATTGTATCATTGTTTCATAATATTATTAAACGTTGCCATCCCCTCGTTACGAGGCACGAACCAAATAAACAAGAACAAGTGGCTATCTGCTATCAAGAGCTCCGATGCCGGGGCTCAACTATGGGCTGTCTAGAGGGCCCACGATGCTGAGGTCGGGCTTGGCGCGACTGTGCCAACGGGCACAGTAAAACAGTTTATACATCCTTAAGGGGGATTTAACGTGCCTATAACTGTCACCCTTGCACCTCCGGAACAAAGCATTTTCATCAATCAAAACACCCATATCATAGGCGGTCGCCAATCGTCTAAACACCCTTATGACTGAAAAACTGCTAAAAATGAAGTCTACCTCACTGTGAACATCCAATCACAGATGACATCAGCATAGCAGATGCACGTACGCACCCAACCTTACACACAACATAGCATATTGTTTAGAGTAAAATGTAAACACTTCAGAGTACTGTGTACTCTACTACGGGATAGCTGCATACATGTGTCCCTCAAGTATACCGCATGAACGGAGCTCTCGCACCACACAGCATTACACCGACCATCTCGTACATAGTCATGGCATCTTGAGCCGCCGTCCAGTGCCGGTGGGGATATTCCTGTTGCGTATAACTGAACATTAAAACGTTAACAGAATGGGTGGTAATTTATGGTGTGCTTGTAGATAGTCCTAAACGAGACGGAGATATTATTCTAAACTCGCCTAATATCCGACGACGTTTTAATCAGCGAGTCACAATTATAATATGAAAAGCTGTCGTTTGGGCCACCGGTGTTTCGATAAACACTGCTGGTTCCTAAAGGGTCTTTAGTTACGTAAAACATTACCCCTTACGCAAACCAAAGGCTATTTGTGGAAGGAAAACACCCTTCCACCCTCATTTTTTGGAAATTCTGGTTAGGCAAAAGGGTGTTTTGCTTGCTAGGAATCGCTTTAAGGGTGCGAAGTGGATTACAGTGTGGGAGCGGCCCGCTGCGCGCTGAGTTGCGCACCTCAGGACTTTCAGTCATGTTTTGCATTCATTCATCAATCCATCCTTCTACTAATTTAATTTGGACTGTATCCAGTTTCCTGACATCTTTTCTTGCGATATAGTCGTGACCGAAAGTGCTTCGGATTTCTCTATATACTCTCATCTATCGTTTAGGTATATTAACCAAGTTTGCAGAGTCGTCGTAACAGGGCCTCAATAAAACGGTTACATCGTGGTCTGTAGGGCACATCAATATTTGTTGTCTTATTAATGTTTTAAACTCTATAAGACACCTTTCGCATGTCGCACGTCTTTGTCTAAAATGTATCGTGTTGCATCCACAGCCATTTTATTTTCGCATTTCTCAGCAATCAGACGGGTGCCTGGGAGATTTGCTACACGGCACACGCTATAGTCGACGCAGAAATCTAGGCCGTTTTGACAGTCAGACGTGGCAGTGCACGAATACTGTGACAGCGAGAGTGACAAGTATTTCTATTGGAACGTCCTGAATCCGCAGAATCGCCCATACTTGGGAAGCCAGAAAACGAGAATAAAGAAATGCGGAAATACCGACGGCGCCGCGCTCCGCCTTGACCTTCCCGCACTAACTTGCCATATCACTCAATTTTGAAGGCGTCTTGAGAGGCCTGCACATTTCCTAACGATAAAAATGACCTACACATGTTCTTAGGGAGCCTGAGTCTCCACATGGCAAGCTTAAGACAAATATAGTTGAGGAGTACAGTTTTGGGAGGCTAGTTGGAATAGCGTATACGGTATTTTTGGACGCGCTTGAAAAACAAGCGAGCCATACATAAACCACAAACGAAAGCGCTCTAACAACGGAAGATTGATGATCCCGCCTACAGTTTGAGGATACATGCGAACTTAAACGAGGTGACGTATGGTATCGCACTATCGAGTTAAGGAACAACATTTCCTTTTGTGACAGAGCAACCGACGGAGAGCTGATACACGTTACCCCTTCTTTGATTATAGCTTGTGCCTCTATTACCTCTCTAAGGCTTCTATCTTTATGGTGGCTTATTGTGCGGCAGTTCGAAAGTACATGTGAGCAACGACAATCATTGCAGTGTATCGATGAGTGCCCGCCCCTCCACCGTACAACGTTTCGTATATGTTCTCTTAGGCGGTCGTTTATACATCTGCCAGTTTGGCCGATGTATTTCGCACCACACCTCAACGGCAAGCTGTATACCATTTTTTATGCTCAGGCAACAAAAGGGTTTTCATGCTTTTTCTGGCATCCTCTCGGCTTCACTCCTAACGGTTCTGTGAGCCTGCACAACTTTTGTAGCTTTGTGCACGGTTATTGCCCGCGAACAAAGAGGATGAATTTGTAGTAATTCGCAGGCACAATTTAATTTGAAAGCACTTGAAGCAGCCGATTAAAGAGTGACAAAATGTTCCGCTTCTGAAAATAAAGGGAAAAGCAGCAAAGATGTGCAGCGCGCTAAACCTTGACCGCTTAGCTAAAAGTATTAAAGAAAGCAAGAGTACATGACTAAAGGCAATGTTCAGTGCGAAGACCCATAAAGTAGAATGTCCTCTCAGAGTCATTATTTACGAGGATGGGACTTGGCAGAAATGCGTGGCTAGGTTTATTAAAACGAAATTAGGGCTCTTCTCGTTTGGCGACCCATACATGGGGAAAAACTCGGATAATGAAGTAGATTTTCTCAAGCAGAACATGAGTAAGGGCTTAATATATCTTGGTCAGTGGATGTTAGGGATCTTTATTATTCGTTGCCGCACGCTCAGCTGCTAAGTTGTGCAGAGGAGTACATCGATGGCTTCGGGTCAGTAACGTTACAAAACGAAACGGGCTTCACAGTTGCCAGGTTCCTCGACCTGTTCTCGTTCTATCTGCGATCTACGTACATTGAATGGAACGATAACGTGTACATCCAAAGACAGGGCGTTTGTATAGGGTCCCGCCTGGCTCCGATCCTAATTGACATGTTTTAACTAAGCTAGACAGATGCCTACTAACCAGGCAACGGGGTTTTCATATCGTAGATATCTTTAGATATGTCGATGATTTTATAGTCACACAAGACAACACCAATGATGGCAGCCTTCAGAAAAGCGCGATTTTAGACATTTTTCGGAATTGTTTCACTCCACTTGTAGTAACCCATGAGTCACCGGTTGACAACACTTTGCAGCAGTTCTTTGACCTGCAACTAACCTTTAATGAGAAGCACACCTGTTGAGCTTATCATCATCGAGCTAACAAACCACTCCTGCCATTCCGTTTATCGCACTTTGAGTTCGTAAAGTGAGCCGTAGTGAGCCTTTGTTTCACAAATGCAGTTCGCAAGTCCTGTGGCAATGCGGCGGAGACTGCAGCGTGCGTGAACAAGTGGCACGTCTAACCTCGGCGGGTTACCCAGCCGATGTGCTCGTCTCGGGAGCAGGTACCGTGCTAAGAAAGTGCGAAGCATGGTTAGTACAGAACGTTACCAGCAGAAAGTAAGACCTGGCGGTCATCCCATACATTCACAAAATATCGCATGGGCTGAAGAGAGTGGCTGGGCAAATCGGAGTCGAGGTGATTTTTCTTCCGCACCAGAAAAGCTACAAAAGTTGTGCAGGCTCACAGAACCGTTAGGAGTGAAGCCGAGAGGATACAGGAGAAAGCATCAAAACACTTCTGTAGCCTGCGCAGAAAAGGTGGTCTACAGATTGCCGTTGACGTGTGACGCGAAACAGATCGGCCAGTCTGGCAGTTGTATAAGCAATCGCCTAAGTGAACATAGACAAAACGTTGCACGGTAGAGGGACGGGCCCTTATCGATACACTGCAATGACTGTGGTTGCTCACCTGTATTTTCAAATTGCCGCATAATCAGCCACCACAAAGACAGAAGCCCGAGAGAGATAACAGAGGCACAAGCTATAATCAAAGAAGGGGCCACGTGCGTCAGCTCCCCGTCGGTTGCTTTGTCACAAAAGGAAATGTTGTTCCTTAACTCGATGACGCAATACCAAACGTCACTTGGCTGAAGTTCGCATGTATCCGCAAACTGTACGCGGCATCCTCAAACTTCAGTTGGTACAGCGCTTGTGTTTTGTGGTTAATGTGCGCCTCTGTGTGTCCCTGTGTTTCAAGTGCGTCCAAAAATACAGTATACTTAACACAAACTTTGCCGAGCCAATGTGGCGAAAATGCGAAAGAAAAATAATGTTGAAATCTGTGACATCGGACGTAATGACATTCATATAGTGATGCTAGGGGTCCAAATTCAAAAACGAAACTTTGATATTCATTTCCTGCTTTAATAGTGATCATATGATCGTGAAATTAACTTGAATGAAGTTCTCAACGAAAACTGTATCGGCTAGTGTAAACTGATCTTGTGTCTTAGTTTAATATCTATTTTAGAATTGTATAACGTAAAGTGATAGTCCCGCTCTTTGTCCGAACAATGGAGCGTCTGCCACTTCTAACGTGGTTCGCTCTTAGGAAAGGGAGAGGAGTCCCCCAGAAACTGGGTGCACAGTAAATCTAGGTCGCATGCCGCAGTCGCAGGGGTGTGCCTGCCCCCGGGGAAAGAAGCAGTTCTCATGCGCTCTAGGCCTCGCAAGCATATACCCCCTCTGGCGCCACCTTTGTATACACGCACAATAGAATCCACGCCACCCGCACGCGCGTAGGTGCAAATTCCTCGCGACGAACAGAATGCGACCACTTAAAGTGCCACTCTGAAAGCGGGTGTGCAAGGCATCACTGCTATTGGAACAACTACAGGGAAAACTTGTAAGGTATCTATGCAGAAACGGCGTTCTACCCGGGACCTTTCTTCCTGTTCCGTTTCTGACTTTTCGAAGTTCCGGACGGAACGATGGCATAAAGCCTGCGAGGGAAAACCCGAAGCGGAGTGATCCCAGAGAAGCGCGAGCCACGCGCCAGGTGCGAGCCGGTGATCTTGGCCCAAATCGATGACCGGGTCACCTCGTTTCCACACCGTTTTACGCGGGCTGGGCATTTCCGGCACGGTGCTCTAGCCCCGCGTTTGCTCGGAGCCGTGGCCTACTGAGGAAACCAGCCTTAGTTAAAGGCGCTCAATGATGTGCGGTAGAAAGTTATAGGGACCGCGCAGCGTGTGTTGGAATGAAAAATGCCCGTTTAAGAGATTTGCGTATTGCGTACGTCTTTGTTTCCGCATGGGCATAGTTACCGTTTCAAAGTACTGCAGCGTAATAAACAGACAAGCTCGAAACAAGAAGGCAAGGACGATCGCGCTTAACTTCCAGCAGCATTCATTTCTATAATTTGCGCATATATTTATGCTGTCCGGTACGCTACGTCATGCTCAGCGTATGCGTAAAAACGCGAGCTCTTTATCGGAAAGCGTTATGGAGGCGACGCTAACGCAACCCCTCCCGTCGTTGTCTTCTTGTTTCGTCCTTGTTCGCTTATTGCGCTTTACTGTTTTGAAAATATGTACCAACCCGCCCAACTCATCACTTTAATTTTAGTTGTCGTCCTTTAGATTCTTCTGAATCATAGTATCTTTGTAATCTAACGTCTGCGATCACTGTACTTTTGTACTTATTTACCCCTATCTCGCTGCACTCTTCGTTATGTTTTCGATATTAAACCTACCTTTCTTTTTACTTTTGCTGTTGACCCCCTTTACACAATACCACGGTGCAGGCTTGTGAGGCAATACGTAAAAAAAAAAATAAGCCGAAGGACTCAAGAACAAACAGCGGTAGTCGGTATTTGTGGTGACATACAGATGTAAAAAAAAAAGGACCTGCGCAGGCCCCTTAATGCGTAGGACTTATAAACGGTGGTTATTCAGAGCAGCTGAATGGAAACAAACTGAAGAAAACAGGCAGATTGGGCGAGTTGGTGAGTTTCCATGACAAAAATATAAAACAGCGAGGAAATGGCTTGTGCATGGCAGGGTAAGTTAATTTTGAGATTATTTGGGAGGACGTTCGTTTCGCAGTAGACATGCAATAGGCTCACGGTGATGAGGATGTTGCTGATAAAGCCAAGAATAGGCGTAACCGTAATGCCGCAGCACTTCACTCTACAGCCTGCTGTTTTATGCGTTTCAGCTGGCGTTTGTAGCATGGGTAAGGTATTTGGTGCTGTGCAAATGCCCATGCCCAGTAACAACGCGATAAACAATTTCGCTCCAAAGTCATTTTATGATACAGCTATTATCGTTTTATGCGTTGTTTGTAAGGTGCACGTGTAAAAACACATAAAAGGTTGATCCCTTTCACTTCGCTGTCTCCAATCACAGCGATAAAGAAATGTTTTCCACTGACGCGAGCCTATAACGGACTCACCAGTGCCATCATTTTATTTATAATGATACGTATGACATAACGCATATTCTGCTAATAGCTTCCTACCACTATGTCTTACGTCAGCTAACTTCGTCTCTTCTTCGCGTATCTCCCAATCGTCCAGTCCGCTTTTTTTTCCTTCTCACTAACTAGCCTATTCGGATAAGTAAACGCGCAACGTCCTACCCAACGAAATTTCGTTTCTTTTTATTTGTTTGTTTTTAACGCCGTGCAGCGTCTTCCTACGGTCGTTTCATTTTACTTACCACCGTGCTCACCGTTATGAATTCGATCCTCCGTTACTCAGGAAATAATTTACCATCTCTGCAATTTCTGCCTTGTCTCCTAGGCCCCGTGCTTGGGAAAATGAAATTCGCAGTTAAATTCTTGCGCTTAAATTGATCGCAAAAGCACGTCCCAGTTATCGAACCGCTGCGTTCGGCATATTACAGGTATCGGCGAAAGTGGCTAGTCTGCAATAAGCGGTTCTCCAAAAATCTCAGGAAATTTCTTCCTCGGTTCGGATCCTATGTATTGTAATTACTCGTAGAAGATTGTTATTATGTGCTGTACTTCTATTCCCGACGGCAATAGCGAACGAACGTGCCTGCCACATCTCCTCAGAGTAATTGTCGGTCAAAACATCCCTCGATGTTGTCACGCGCGTTTATTGCTTTGTTTTGATGTATTCTTCTTTCGTTTGATGTATTCTCCTTCGGCACAAAACCTGCCAGCAACGCTCGTCGCAGACCGCACCACAATGGAAGCTTCGCGAACGTTTGAGATCATTCTGATAAGATTACGTGAGGAAGCAAACAGTGAAGTTTATTCGAGAGCTTACACGAGCGCCCGCTATATACCACTGGAAGGTTCGGTGACTGACGTATAAGAGACGACGCACCTTATTTTATTTTATATTCATTAAAAAAATCTGGCCTGTTACTTGCCATAACTAAGATACTATTATAGGATGCGTGCCAGAGCGTTGGACTCCTAATTTATTTGGACCAACTTTTGTTTAACGTGCTAGTAAATCTTAGGTATTTTTATTATGAAACACCGCCACGGAATGCGACAACACAGGATTCACGAACACACACTGTGTTCATGGGTCTTCTGTGTTCATGCCTTATTCTGTGCTGCCATTTAGTAATTATAAATCCGTATCTGCTCGCCCAAACAACATCCCTAATTAGCAAATCTTAGGGCCCCACATCCTAACGCGCCGCTGGCATGAAGCGAACTCATGACCTCCACCTCGGCAGCTCAACGAGATAACCACTAAACTACCGCGGCGGGTAACACGCCGACTTCAGAAAACACACGCAGCGACATTCCACAGTGATTAGCTAGACTAAGGCGCCACACGTCTATCGCAAACGTCCTTGGCGCTGTAGCACGCGTAATGACAGCTTGCACGCGCCTTATGTACAGTGCTGGGCTTACACTGTGCCTGAGGCTCTCCGGAAAGCGCAGGTGGCTTTTTCGTTTTCAACACCGCCAATCAAAACTAATCATCAAAGGGGCGTGCCCTTCCACGCCGCTACATATGGCGCTCGCTAGCTGACGACTCGTTTCAGCCGCAAACGCGTCGTCTTTCCAAATATTGGCCCCCTCTCATTCCTACCGCTCCCGGCTAATTTAAATTATTTTTTTCTTCTTCGTAGCCATAGGCGGCATTCACGAGGCGGCTATCTGACACGGAAAAAAAAGTTATACGACGTCTCGTTAAGTCGCTAGGCGCTACACTCACTTAGGAGGCAGCACCATAACAACATCGGGCTTGAAGTTTGTAAGCTGCTTCGGCACTCAGCTAGTTCCCTTGTGAAATATTTGGAGCTCCGTCCCGTAGAGCAGCTTTCAAAACCAAGCAGATAGGACCCCGCAGTAAGGATATATGAGCGCATTAAAATAACAAAAAAAAAGCAAGTAACGGACAGTTCATTTAGGATAACAGTTATCGCTACACGCCGTAACACTGAATGTACTGCGAAAGAGGCCTGCAACGACAACGGAACTGGCTGGCTTCAACATAACTGCCGGGCGCAAGCCCGACGCGCGCAGCGGGAAGTCGCGAATGGCCGGACCGTAGCTAATGAGCAGCGCAGTGTAATTAGTTTGGTGAACGGAGGCTAAGCGGTCGCAGGTGTGTGAAATAGCCGCTCGCCTCCTTGTAAGAGCAACGCAGCGGATAATAGGATTTTTTTTTTTTGTCGTCGTTTTGGCTATCCTCATTTTCGTCGTGAAATGTGCACGAAAGGTGCAGGAGAGACCGTCTTTGTAAACAAGATTGTTAAGCGGTCTTTTCTTTTTTTTTGACATGCACGCAATATGCAAAAGCACCTGTGAACTTAAAATTAGGAGCACGTTAAGGAAGTCACCCTGGCAAGTCACTCAACGGAGTCACCCAAGTCGACCCGCATAACGATATCGTAGTTTTGGAAGATAAAATTTAATTAAATTTCTAGCATTCAGGCTGTTAGACTGCGATGGATTAGCAGTAAAGATTAACGGAGAATATCCCAGCAATATGGGGTTTGCAGATGTAAGGTTCCTGGTCATCAATGCTTGGTATAAGTGGTAACAAATGTGTGTGTATTGCAGTAGACAAAATGCTAAAGTAGAATTAAAGATTGCCGTATGCACGAGAAAACAAAAGTTACGATCAAAATCCAGACCAGTGCACAAGAATTGGTGATTGGCAGTTAGCCTCTAGAATCTGTGCAAGAGTACATTTATTTAGGCCATTTAGTGAAAGGGCACCCTAGTAATGAGAAGGAAATTGACAGAAGTATAAAAATGTGATGGATTCTATATGGAAGGTAACATAACTAAATGTAGTGATGATAGAATTGATGAATGCCATGAAACATAAGCTGCAAAAAAAGTAATAGGCTAATAATCTATCGTATAAAAGAAAACAGAAATACAGCGCTTATTTTATGTACACTTAAGTAAAGTGCGTTGTGGGGCTAGTTGGTATGACATTAGAACGGTAAGGAACTGCGCGACTGACGGAACACAAGAAGAAGCAGTACACAGGACAAGCGCAGGACAAGCGCTAGTCCTGTGTACTACTTCTTCTTGTGTTCCGTCAGTCGCGCAGTTCCTTACCGTCCTTATGTACACTTTTTTTACTGACTCAGGAATTTTTGTCCTCGCAAACATTATTTGTCAAGCCTTCACAGGAAGCATCCAAGTGTTAAATTTAAAAAATACTCAGGTGCAAACATTGACAAATGTGAAATTACACAGGAAGCATCCAAGTGTTAAATTAAAAAAATACTCAAGTGCAAACATTGACAAATGTGAAATTACCGTAGTCACTGTCAGTTACCTTGTTGTAGGAGGATAGAAAACTTTGTTGCGAAACATTATTGGCATGTTTGGATTGACACAAATTCCGAACAAGGGGGAAGCGTTTCCATTATTTAGGGATGTGCGCTCGTGGTGCCATCTCACTGCGGCGGCCGAAGCGCCCAGCGGTAACTGAAAAAAAAAAGAACGAATAGAATAATGTCTTACGCACAAAACTCGCTATCATATTGCTACGTACCAGTGGCATCGTGGTCCACAAGACGAAGAAAAGGACGACAATAGGATAGACTGGCGCGAGCTGTTCCTATCAGCAGCGCTGCTTTATTACTGCATCTAGATTCCGAAAATACGCATTACATCAGGATTCCATGAAAGCAAGATTACCACAGCAAGAATATGGTCACCTTTCTTTTCCTTGGAACAATAAATGGTGTCCCTCTCGTAAATTGGAGGTGTCCCTTTCTAAACTTCGATGCCGTATTCCTCCTCTAAATTTTTATTTACACAGGGCTGGTCTGGTTCCGTCCCCTCTTTGCTTTTTATGTCAAGAGCCTGAAAACATTGATCACTTTTTAATACATTGTCGTCGTTTCTCTAGTCACAGGAAAAAACATTTCGAATATTTATTCAGAAATTTGAACATTCCTCTAGATTCTGCAAATATTCTTTCCCTTGGGGCGTCTTCTCTGGGCCACAGCAACAGGAACGTTTGCATAGCTGTCTGCGAATTTCTTCGAGACACAAGAAGAGTTCCTTATTAAGTTATTTCCTATTTCAATTTGGTATTTTATAATTCTTTTCTCTAATTGATTATTTTCGATATTACGGTTCTTTTCTCATTCTATTGGCACATAACCCAAATATTCTTATTTTATTTTCAATACTCGCTTGTAGTCCAATTAATTCAATTACTTTTGCCTAAATTTTAAATTTCCGTGTAATGTTTACCGCCGGTTTCATGGCCAATCCCCCTTTGTGGGTAAGAGCCACTAGAGGAGGATCAAGCAAGCAAGCGCTGCTCGGTGAACCACTTGGAGATACATCTGTTGCTAGTCCTTCGAGTCTCTGTTTATATTCCCCGTAACATATTTGGTGGAGCGGTGCGATCCCCGTCCTCGCCACGGAATTCCGCAGCGGGCGTTTGCTCTCGGCTTTCAACATGGCCTCTCAAGACTCGAATGCACCCACTCCGGTCGTCACGCCTCCTGTCCTGCCTTCCAGCCAAGCGGCCGCAACAACTTTCGTGACGCTTCCCGTCTTGAAAGACCCTGGCGTGTTCTCGGGCCTCGAGGGTTCCGACGTCGACCAATGGCTGCGCCTTTACGAACGTGTCAGCGCCAGTTACAGGTGGGACCCCACACTCATGCTCGCGAATGTCATCTTTTACTTGGACGGAACCCCTCGTGTCTGGTTTGACACACACGAGCATGACATTACAAGCTGGGACAGCTTCAAGGAAAAGATCCGTGAGCTTTTTGGAAACCCTTTCGGTCGTCGACAAGCTGCAAAGAATGAATTATCTACTCGCGCGCAAACTTCCACTGAGTCCTACATCAGTTATATTCAAAGTGTCCTAGCACTCTGCCGCAGAGCCGACGAAAACATGTCCGAGCCAGAAAAAGTTGCGCACATCCTGAAGGGTATAGCCGACGACGCGTTTAACTTGCTGGTATTTAGCAACGTTACGTCTGTTGATGCGATCTTTCAAGAATGTCGCCGCCTGGAACAGGCTAAAAGCAGACGCATCTCACATCAGTTCCAGCGCCTTCCGAATACCGCAGCGACGTCATCTTGCCTGGACTCATATCGTCCTCCAGACACTTGCGATAACTTGACACGACTCGTCCGACGTGAACTTGAAGCAGCCGCTCCTGCTACAGTGCCACCACCGCACCCTGACCACTCTCCTTCAATCCCCTTGCCCCTAATACAAGCAGTCGTGCGACAGGAAATTGCCAGCATGGGTATTTGCTCCATTTCGACGCCTCCCCGTACCGACTTCCAGCAACAATTCACGACTCCACGTCCATTCCCCTCTGGCTCTCCATCAACATTCCGCAATCCGTCCGCATGGCGAACACATGATGACAAGCCCATTTGCTTCTCTTGTCACCGTATTGGGCATGTTTCTCGCCATTGCAGAAGTCGCTGGGGTCCTACTACACAAACTTTCCAGCGTTCTTCCAATGGCCGTCCCGTTTATCGTCACGCGACCAGCCCAGACCACTTTGCCCTCAGGAACCTGTGAGTGATCCCCGCTACTCCCGCTCACCATCGCCCCAACGTCGCCAGTCTCGTTCTCCCCAGCCCCGCCGACCACTTTCGCCCGCCTTCCCACGACGCTCCTCGACGGAAAACTAAATGTTGCAGCCCCTGGAGGTGGCGCTGCGTCAATGGGACTGACCGAAAATCCTCTATTGACCATACAGACGAAACAGAACCTTATCGATGTACAAGTGGACGGTGTGCATGTGACTGCTCTTGTCGACACTGGGGCTCAACTTTCCGTCATGACCACTGATTTTCGCCGAAAGCTCAAGAAAGTCCTCACACCTGCGACGACTCAGTTCATCCGTGTTGCCGACGGGGGAACAGCATCTGTCGTTGGAATGTGCTCCGCTCATGTAAGCATCGCTGATCGCCACACAGTTGTTCTCTTCGCCGTCCTTGAAAAATGCCCACATGACGTAATCCTAGGCCTCGACTTCCTGTCCGCACATTCTGCCCTCATTGACTGTTCGGCCAGTACACTCCGTCTTCACTTGCCCATAACAGACCCTGCTGCACCACGGCCGAGTCGCCTCTGCACTGCCCGATATGTTCGCCTTCCAGCCCAAACACTGACCTACGTCGAGTTCGTATCAAGACCACCAGTTCCCGACGGCGACTATGTGCTGACACCTATCACCGATGTCCTCATCAGTCGCGGCATTAGATTACCGCACACCGTTCTGTCTGTCGCAGGGAACTCCACGTGCCTTCCAGTTGTCAATTTTAGCTTGACACCTCAAGTGCTGCCGCAAGGCATCTCTTTGGCATTGCTGTCCACCTTAGAAGACAACGCAGTGAATGCTTTCACGGTGGCCACTCCTTCCGACACCTCTGCCCAGCACCAATCCAATACTTGCCCCGACAGCGCAATTAAGTCGATGATTGCTTCTGATTTAACACCGCAGCAGACTGACGAGCTCCACCGGGTTCTACTGTCGTACATCGACGTTTTCGATCTCGGCGGCCGTCCATTGGGGCAAGCTACTGGTGTGACGCACCGCATAAACACCGGTGATGCGCCTCCTATCCATAGGCGTCCATATCGCGTGTCGGCGACTGAGCGTCAAATTATCCAAGATGAGGTCGACAAAATGCTCGCCAAGAACATCATTGAGCCATCCTGCAGTCCTTGGGCGTCCCCTGTCGTACTCGTCCGCAAGAAAGACGGCACATGGCGTTTCTGTGTCGATTATCGACACCTAAACAGAATTACAAAAAAAGACGTGTACCCTCTGCCACGAATAGATGACGCCCTCGATTGCCTCTATGGTGCCCGCTATTTTTCCTCCATAGACCTACGTTCCGGGTACTGGCAGATTCAGGTGGATGACATGGATCGTGAGAAAACGGCATTTATCACACCTGATGGCCTATATCAATTCAAGGTCATGCCCTTCGGCCTTTGTAACGCTCCAGCCACCTTTGAACGAATGATGGACTCTCTGCTCAGAGGCTTTAAATGGTCCACCTGTTTGTGCTACTTGGACGATGTCGTTGTTTTTTGAGACTCATATAGAGCGCCTGTCAGCCGTCTTAGATATCTTCCGTCGCGCTGGCCTGCAGCTGAACTCGTCCAAGTGTCACTTTGGCCGTCACCAAATTACAGTACTTGGCCATTTAGTAGACGATAACGGCGTACAACCAGACCCAGCCAAAATTAGCGCAGTCAAAAACTTTCCTGTACCACGATCTGCAAAGGATGTTCGCAGCTTTCTCAGACTATGCTCTTACTTCCGACGCTTTGTGAAAAATTTTGCAGACATAGCGAGACCCCTTACGCAGCTCCTCAAACAAGACGTCCCGTTTTCATGGAGCTCAGAAGAGGCCTCTGCGTTCTCCAATCTCATCGCGCTCCTCACTACTCCTCCGATTTTGGCCCACTTTGACCCTGCTGCCCCTACTGAGATCCGTACGGATGCAAGTGGCCATGGCATCGGCGCAGTGCTAGCTCAACGCCAACGTGGCCATGACTGCGTTATTGCATACGCCAGCCGCCTGCTATCAGCCCCTGAACGCAATTATTCCATAACAGAGCGCGAGTGCTTGGCTCTCGTTTGGGCGGTCGCGAAATTCAGGCCATACCTCTATGGACGCCCATTTTCGGTAGTTACCGACCACCACGCGCTCTGCTGGCTGAACTCCCTCAAAGATCCCTCAGGGCGCCTTGGTCGCTGGGCTTTGCGTCTGCAGGAATTTTCTTACTCGGTCGTGTACAAATCTGGTCGCTTGCACCAGGACGCCGATTGCCTCTCCCGGTACCCTGTCGACGATCCTGATGACAGTGACGCCAACACGGTGCCCTCCATCTTCTCCGTGTCCGCCTTCATTCACATTGGGGAAGAACAGAAACGGGACCCACTGCTGCTTGACATCATCAGCCGCGCGGAATCTTCCCCAAACGACGCCTCCGTCCGTCGCTTTGTACTTCAAGGGCGCGTCCTATACCGCCGCAATTTCCGACCTGACGGGCCTGACCTTCTTCTTGTCGTGCCTAAGCATTTACGGCGCAGTGTCCTCGCTGAACTTCACGATGCGCCCACAGCTGGACTCCTTGGCGTATCTCGTACGTATGAGCGCGTACGGCGACGTTTCTTCTGGCCAGGCCTTGCTCGCTCGGTACGCCGATACGTCGCTGCGTGTGAGTTATGTCAACGTCGCAAAACACCGTCGCTGCTACCTGCTGGCCATCTTCAACCAGTAGACATACCCATGGAACCGTTTCACCGCGTTGGGTTAGACCTGCTTGGTCCTTTTCCCGCATAAACATTGGGAAACAAGTGGATAGCAGTGGCTACTGATTGTGCTACGCGCTACGCTATTACGCGAGCTCTACCAACGAGTTGTGCAACCGACGTTGCTGACTTCCTGTTACGGGACGTTATACTGGTTCACGGTGCCCCAAGACAACTGCTCACCGACCGTGGCCGTTCGTTTCTCTCTCAAGTAATCGCCGACATCCTGCGTTCATGTTCCACGCAGCACAAAGTGACCACTGCTTACCACCCTCAAACCAACGGCCTCGCGGAACGGTTCAATCGCACGCTTACGGACATGCTCGCTATGTATGTGTCGCCGGACCACCGTACCAGTGGCATCGTGGTCCACAAGACGAAGAAAAGGACGACAATAGGATAGACTGGCGCGAGCTGTTCCTATCAGCAGCGCTGCTCGGTGAACCACTTGCAAATACATCTGTTGCTAGTCCTTCGAGTCTCTGTTTATATTCCCCGTAACAATATTTAACCCACGATTCCAAGATTCCAAGAGAAGGCAAGCGAGCCAGGGGTAGGCAGGAAGTTAGCTGGGCAGATGAGATTAAGAAGTTTGCGAGGATAACGGGGCCGTAGCCAGCACAGGACCGGGCTCATTTGAGAAATATTGCAGCAGCCTTTCCCTGAAGTAGGCGTAGTCAGGCAGATGATAATGGTTATATCCATGATGGTACCATTTATAAGCATGTTTTACCTAAAGCGATGCCAAAATGGGTGCCTTAATAAGGTTTATCTCGAGAAAAATTGCTCGTTGCTGCAAAGGAGAGGTTTTTTTTTTTTTATGAGAAATGAGTTTTTGTATATGTAAGTATGGCTTTCGCGCGAAAATGTGTTTTTGGTCCGACATTCCTAGTCATTCAATTTCTTTATTTTCCTATTTTTAGGTTGAGTCCACTGTTCTTTAAATCCAGACTTTGCAGCAAACTTGGGCTTCGACAGATGACATCATCAAAGAAGGTAATTCAAGTTGTTTAGTTTCCTTTGCGTACGTTATACAATCGTTATTGATATTTATTACATTCGGAGTTTCTATAGTTAAGAAAACTGTCAGGGGGACCTCTTAATACTAAAACAGATCTACGTTAAGCGCAGGTTACACCACTAGCAAAAAAAGAAAAATCGTTCAGAAAAATATATTACAGAATAGCTATGGAGAACGCAAGAGTAAAAAAATTGGACCGAAAAAAAAATGAAACGACATATGGTATAAGCATGTAACTGTATACAATAGTTAGCGCAAGTTGGAAAGGTTGCTCGTGCAAAACCTCATGACGCAGGCGCCATGATTTTGTTGAAACATAAGAGCAATAAAACAGAAGGACAAAGCTAATGTACAAAAAGTTGCAGCTATGAAACTAAAACAAGGTTAATGCATGTAGAAACACTAAATCACATGCTTTAGTAAAGAAAATGACCGAAGGAACAAATCATAATAAATAAAGAAAGAATGTCAGCATAGTAAATGTGGTGTAAACTGTTCACATAGTTTGTCTATATAGAGAGTATTTCTTGTACAGACATAAAAAAAAGCGGGAAGACATGGACAGATGAGAACCAGAGAACACAAGCTCTGCATATCAAGCGACTAGCAAAACACCTCTAGCAAAAAAAAAAATCGTTCAGAAAAATATATTACAGACTAACTATGGAGAACGCAAGAAAAATTGGATCGAAAAAAAAAAAAATGAAACGACATATGGTATAAGCATGTAACTGTATACAATAGTTAGCGCAGGTTGTAAAGGTTGCTTGTGCAAAACTTCATGACGCAGGCGCCATGATTTTCTTGAAACATAAGAGCAATAAAGGAGAGCAATAATAATAATAATAATAATAAGAGCAATAAGGTAAGGAAAATAAGAATCCTTCTATTCTTTTCGGTGATTCCCGACTTGCCACATATATAACTCTCTCTAAACCGACACGTAAACGCTCATTGAAAATCGTTATACTCCCTTTGGAGAGTCTTTGGTGGCGTGAGTCTCCAAAAGGGAGTTAAAGTACGTCTTTAAAGAGAGTTATATATGTTGCAAGTCAGGACTCGCCAAAACGAGTAACATATACTCTTTATTTTCTTAGAGTGTATGGGGGAAAAGAAAGTAGACAGAAAAGTTATCTGCACATGCTCAGGTATGGTACCAATTATTTGGGATATTGAAAGAGAGAGAGATGGAGAATAAAGATCTTTATTTCCAAGGTATATAAGGAGGATATTTTATGTCCCAGTAATATGTAGCAAGTAAATTGAAAATTCAGCCGCAGAAAAAGCGAGGAAAACTAATTGTTCTTGATGAAGTGCAGTTCTCATAAGGTAAACATAAACAGCATCGTGGCCCTTCCTGTGACGCTTCAATGTGACAGCGACAAACATGCTGTGGACTTGCCCAGGCCTGCATTTAAGCCGTCTTTGCCACCTCCGTGCAACAAGCCTGAGGCCTGGTCGACCACCGCACTTCGATCGCTGGGTTCGCGGACCGTTCCACCATTCAGTCTTAGACCTCATACACGAGGCAAATCTGTATGTGCATGCACAGTACACCGCGTGCTACTGTGCATAAGGACATGCTTTATTTAGAAGGTATCTACAATGTTTCTTTATTTACAAGGAATTTAAGGAGAGGCGCCTTTATTCAAGGATACCATGAGCTCGGGCAGCGTCCTGTGCCCTCGCGACCAACCATAGCTGATCGTCGAGGTTGGAGCTGGCCAGGGCTCTCTTCCGAAGCTCGTGGGTGTTGTATAGGGGTTGTGAGGTTTTGGTGATTTTCGGCAGCCTCCGTACCCTATGTTGGAGGGACGCGGGTTCTCTGCAGAAACGGCATTGCGGAAAAAATTGAGCAGGGGTTATGTGGTGAATTTTTGGTTGGCGGTTGCAACGCGCTGACCTGTAAAGCACGGTAGTGACTTGTGTGCGGGAAGGTATGTTCTGCGGGTGACCTTATAATGCTGCGTAATGTAATGGTACGTGACTAGACAACGCATGCGCTCTGACTCTGCTTCCTCGGCTGCGGCTCGGTGGGATAGCCACTCTCAAGTCACGCCGCGTTCTCGGCGTGGTGTTGGCTCGGCTGCGTGGCCACCCCATGGCGCTAGCTTTCACAGCGAAAAAAAAAAAAAAAAGTATGAAAGAGCATGACCTGCTCTCGGCAGCTGAGTATTTAATGTGCCTGTGCCGCGAAACGTTGAATCAGCGACTCATAGGGCATGTTTCAGAACGAATTACATCTCCCAATTCAGGCGTATCAAAGTGTAGATCTGAAGAGCGATAAGAGTTTATCTGGTGGTCTTGTAGCCGGTATTTATGGGCGCTGTCCAGTAGTTAACCTTATTCATGGAAGCTGTACTACTGCCTCCATGGAAAAAAAAAAAGTTGGCGCTCTCTGTCACATGAGAAATGGAATGTTGCCGCTAAGGAAGGTTATCTCAGTAGTGAAAAACACGCGGTCGAACTACTTGCATTGAACCCACCATAGTCCTGCACGCTCTTCAAGAGTGAGTTGGCCCACTATTTTAGCTACGGAGACGGCTATAAGATTTTAAACGCTCTTGGCTATTCGTGCATGTGTACGAATGCGATCCAGAGAATGTTAGCCAGGGCCACAAGTTGACCACAGAGGTGGATTTCGCGCGTTCCCTTTACCGCTGCTATCGTACAGTATACTTGAATGGCGTGCCAGAGTCATGTCTAACGCTATATGATATGAAAGGGAGGAAGAGGAGGAGGTCGGCCCGATGCTTTCTAGTGAGTACGATACGAGGCATCGTGGCTGTGCGTGGTGTTTGCTAGTAGTGGCATGGTTGAAAACAGAAAGTGAGTTAGTCGGTAGGGATTCATGTTAAAAGACGGGGCGTGCAAACGCGGACGCAAGAGAAAAGTCAGCACAGAATCGTCTACATTTAGATAAAAACCCAACAATATGGACATCGACACAGCCGTTCCCGTAGTGCCCGTTGCGACTATAGATTAACGAAATCAACAGAATTTAAAGTTTGGACGTCATCAAACATCGCGAATCTGCACTAAAGGTCACCCTGAAGCCTTTCATACTGTAAACCTTAAAATTTTTTTACAAAGATAAACAACATATTGGCCAGCAAAAAAGAAATTGCGATATCATGCTTTACCTGTAAAGAGCAAAATCGCAAATCGTATTGACGTGTCAGAACAATCGGTAAGTAGCCTACGAGAATAACCAATAGAGTATGGGACTTTTCTTCGAAGTGCCTAGCTGAGCAGTTGATTGAGACGGTGCAAAACGTTTTTAAAAGTAACTTAGCATTAAGGTGAGGTTTTGTGCACGCACAAACTATAGAAGTAAGAGCACGTGAAAGCTTCATAGTTTGCACGCCAGATACTCACTCATTGATCACGGGTACGGGCTATAGCAAAGCGCAGAACAATTATAGTCAACCACCGTTTTCGACTTCGCACCCTTTATGTAGTGATTGGTAATGGTTCGTATTGTATATACTCATTGGTAATATTATGAGGAACTTCTGCAAGGAGTGCTGCCCGTTTTTCATGCGACCTACATATTCTTTGAAGGTTTGACAACTATTATAACTGTTGTTGATGGGACATTTCGTGACTAATCGTGAAACACCTCCATATATCGTAATAAAAACCTGAAGTGTAATAACCAACTAGCAGGTATCTGTTTCCGAGCCATTCTCAGCACATTAGTGCCTGGCTGGAAAGTGTTGTTTGTGGCAGTAGTCTACAAAATGCACGTTGCAGTGTAACCAGCATTCTCAGCGCATTAGTGCCTGGCTGGAAAGTGTTGTTTCTGGCAGTAGTCTACGAAATGCACGTTGAAGTGTAACCAGCATTATCAGCGCATTAGTGCCTGGCTGGAAAGTGTTGTTTGTGGCAGTAGTCTACAAAATGCACGTTGCAGCGTAACCAGCTTTCTCAACTCATTGCGCTGCGATCAAATTGTCCGACTAGATGATTCGTTTAGAACCACTCCTTTTTCCTTGATACACGTGGCGGAAAATGCGAACCGCGTAGCCGTTTACAGCGCTTCCAATATGTTTCACCTGGCCTCGATCGCTCAGATTACATCTTTCGCAACTTTTGCGGTCCTAATAGACTCCTGAACGACGTTTGCCGCCACAATTTCTTACGCCGTGCCCGTCTTTTCTTTGCCTCCGGCGCCTTTCTTGGTGGCCAAGTGAAGTTTTACCAAAGTGCAACTGTTTAACATCCAGACGACATCTTGGAAACAACTCTTTTTGTACAGATTGCTATCTTCATTTCCTGATCTTATTTCGATGCCACAGAAAAGAACATCTATGTAGCTATACATAGCTGCTCGGCGACTCCTTGCACGTTCCGGCCTCAGACGCCAGAATTCCGGTAATGTTTTATCAGTCCCTCCGGCAGTAGCGCAGGTGCTTTTGTCAGAACCGAACCCAGGTGCCGTATTTTATCGGCCCGTTTTTGATACTTTTCTTAAGCGAGTGCACAGAGCAGCCTCCTATAGTGCCTCTATCTACCCGCGTAATACGGTGGCAGTTATTAATTGGCCTTCAAGATGCCTGTCGCGTCTTGTCCGCCAGCGTAATAGCTGATACCACAAAATAAAAGTTGTTACACGATCGAATGGCTTGGGATTTACGATGCCGCCCCACGGGGAATGCCGCCAGGCTGGTTCGTCGCAGCTGCAGCTGCTGCTGCTGGGATTTCACATGCGACAAATTGTATCACATTTTAGCTTCGATAATTCATGCGTAGGCTAGGGCTCTTTAGCAAATTGCCCGCGATAATTCAAGCACATGCCTCGGGCCACCCAGGGCGACGCCCGGAGGTGTGCTTGACTCTGTGGCTGTGGACGGAAACGTGCTGTGCATGTTTTTATTCCGGAACACTTCACCTTGGACGGGCGGTTGGTAAAGAAAAGCTTCAGGCATGGAGATGGAGCCTTCTAATCTTTGACGTTTTATTATTTTTCTTCCAGATTGAAAATGCAAATCACTTGCGCACTTCCGCGAAATAGTTGTGCCGTTTTTCTGTGCGTATTCCTGGCTTTGTTTTCACCTTGCTACACATGCGTTTTGGGCACTTTGATCTCAATGCCTTTCATATTTTTGCTGACAACTGACGCTACATCATGACTTGTGGTGCACGGCTGCCCACATCAAAACGGTCGTAAGTTCAGTTCACGTCCACATCAGTTGCTTTCCGATTGAAACGGAATGCCCTAAAGCATGTTCTAAATTCCTGTCTTATATACGCGTTAAAAAAAATAAATACTTGCGTAAATAAACACACGTGAACAACGCATACATGAACTAAGACGTCCTTCATAGTCTGCTGCATGTGTTAAAGCCCGGTCATAAAAGCCGCAAAGCACGTAGAATATTTAGTATGCATAGCGAAAGGTAATTTCATGTACATCCTTTAACCTCACCATGTGGCCCTATGTGTGGCTATATCTGTAAACTGATTGTGTGTCGTCGTGCCCGCACTTTGTGTCGCTTTTAGTGTTCCTATGTGACCGGACGTTATGTGTAGCGTTATTTGTTAACGTCTTTGTGCCTTCGTAACTGCACCTTATGTGAATTATAGCGTTATGTGCGTAGACCGTATTTTGTGTCTTTAGCGTCACTCTTTGAATAGTCTTTGTGCTCATGTGAACTGATATGACTTGATTGACTTATAATCTCCCTCTATAGGTGCGATTTCGAGTAGCTTTTTTTTCATGTCTGTGATTTTTCATGTCTGTGAAAGGCTTAGCAGGCACTATATAAAAACGTCAACATCTCCTAAACAACATTAGCATGAAAACATATAATGAACACAATAAAACCATGCCGTTTACTTTTCTAGTTAATTGCTTATGGGAAACGAAATGTTTCTATTTTTCATCCTAGACAAAAGCAAGCCTCGAACAAGGCACCTCTTTTCGTAAACAACACTGCTTCTGAATATTCTGAGGTCATTACATCCTTGGAATAATATTTCAAAATGATAAACCACTTACCCTGCGAAACACAGAAAGCTCTCCTTAGCCTCCTCAACACTACATGGTTTTCTGTCGAGCTGCCCTCTGCTTGGAAAGAGGCCGTTGTCCTTCCAATCCTTAAACATGGCAAGGACCCATCTCTCGTTTCGACTTACAGGTCAACTGCCCTGACAAGTTGTATCTGTAAAGTATTTGAAAAGATGATAAACAGGTGGCTACTACATTTCTTAGAATCAAACACCTTCTCGATCTATACCAATATGGGTTTCGAGAGCAACGATCCACAGCTTACCATCTAATACCCATTGAGGCAGCAATTCGCGATGGATTTCTCCATAAGCAGTTCTTTCTCTCGATATTCCTTGACATGCAAAAAGCCTACGACACAACATGGCGGTTCGGAATACTGAGAGACCTTTCACATTCAGGTGTACGAGGTAAGATGCTGACCATAATCGAATCGAAAGTTATTTGTCCAATCGCACGTTCCGTGTTCGAGTAGGCAATGTTTTGTCCCGAACATTTGTCCAGGAAACTGGAGTGCCGCAAGGTGGTGTCCTGAGCTGCACACTTTTTATTACAAAAAAGAATTCGCGGCTTCTGTGCATCTCACACAACATGTTTTACTGCACATATGTCGACGATGTACAGGTTAGTTTTAAATCGTGCAACCTTTCAATGTGTGAGTGGCATGTTCAGCTGGGTTTGAACAAGGTCTCTAAATGGGCATGCAAGAATGGGGTTTAAATTGAATCCACAGAAAAGCACTTGCATCTTATTCTCCAAAAAGAGAGGCCTTCATCCCGATTCAGACATTGACCTACGTGGACAACGTCTGTCTGTAAAAACAGAGCATAAATTCTTAGGACTCATTCTAGACACGAAGCTTGCCTTCATATCACACATCAAGTCTATAAAGAACAAGTGCATGAAAACTATGAATATTCTAAAACAGTTGTCACGCGCTTCGTGGGGTAGTGACAGCAAATGTCTGCTGAATATGTATAAAATCCTCATACGCACACGCCTAGACTATGAGGCGATAATCAATCAGTCTGCGACGCCAACCGCGTTGAATATGCTTGACCCTGTCCATCAAAAATCGGGCATTCGTCTTTCTACGGGTGCTTTTCGCACCACCCCGTAGAAGCCTCTACGTTGAATCGAACGAGTGGTCGCTCCACCTGCAGAGGTCTTACTTTTCTTTTGTATATTACCTCAAAGTGAACGCAGACGAGGAACACCCCTCACACTCCACAATTAATGATCTGTCCAGTTCTGCGCTTTTTGACAACTATCCTTCGGTTAGACAGTCACTTGAGGGCTGTATAGCTGAGGAAACTGGTGTGCCATTTCTTGAACACTGTCTAATGGCTCTCGCTGCACATCTCCCACCGTGATAGTGGCAGCTTATAGATTTCGATGTATCTTTAGTGGAAGTTACGAAACACCCGCCTATTGCACATATCCGCACGTACTTCCTCGAACTCCAGCACAAATACACTTTTCCAGAATTCTTTACCGATGCCCCAAAGTCTCACATTTCTGTGTCCTACGCAGCGGTTGGTCCATCCATTTCAGATGTAGGCGTACTGCACCCCAACACAAACATCTTCACAGCAGAGGCATACGCGATATTTGCAGCCATCGAACAAATCAAAGAAATAAAACTACAAAGTGCAGTGACATACACCGATTCCCCAAGTGTGAGAAAAGCTCTGAAAACTCCTAAAAAGCACAATAACCTTGCCCTTGTCTCGGTCTACTCACTTTTATGCAGGGTCTACACACTCAAACAACATGTTGTAGTGCGCTGGATGCCAGGACACCTCGAAATCCAAAGAAACGTGTTGACGGTCCAGCTAGCTGCTTCCTCCCGCGAAAACGCTGCCACCATTACATCCATAGCTGTCACTGCACTTGACCTAAAACCTTTCCTCAAATGAAAGCTCAGGGATTATTGACAACGGTTATGGGACAGACAAACACAAAATAAAGTTCGACCGATCAAGCCACATCTCGTGAATTTGCCGCCAGTGTCGAAGTCACGCCACTAAGTAAGTTACCAGTTTAAGAACGGGACGTACACACTCAGGACATACACACAAAAGGTAGGAGTACACACTCCTACCTTTTGCCCGGTGGCGATCCACCTTTGTGTGATAAATGTGGTAAACCACTCACTTTCTTTCACATACTCATTGAATGCAGTGTATTAGATCCTATAAGAAAACAGCACTTCCCATTAGCTTACTGGGAGCAAATACCGCTGCATCCATCGACGTTCATCGGTAGGAAACTGGTTTTTAAATACCAGTCATTGTTTGCGTTTTTCAAAGAAGTTCACAGCTTTTACGTCATGTACCCTGGCAGTCCGTAGCACGACCTCTGGAAAGGGGTTGTTGCTGTGGTAGCTACATTAGGGAAGCAGCTGCCTTTGGTCTCAAAGGCCTTGAGGAGGAATTCATGCTATTTTCCCATCTCTCACTTGTAGATATCATGCTCACTTGTAATTCATTCCACACCCATAGATCACATCACGTATCACTGCCATAATTTTATACTCTCTACACACCTTTTACGCTCCTTTATAACGCGTGATACTAGGCCTCTATACAGCCATAATACACCCTGTCATCGTAATCATTCGTCATCGCTAACACCCAAAAGACATGGCGCTCTTTGGCGACCCATGGTCCTTGTGCCACAGAACCCCACTTATCATCAACAACCACATTACCCCTCGTTTTTTAAATGCTTTCCTGTAGTGCATAGTGATTTATACATAGCTCATATTTGCCCGTTTTCTTTATTTTTTAAACGCTTATAAGTGATGAAATGCCATTCACATGATTTTCTCAACCTCGCAAGTCCTCAGTTTCAGGGCTACACACTTGAAGGAAATACAACCACTTAAACTGCTATTAGGCTCGTAAGCTGCACAACCGGCCTCAACGCAAGTGTTTACTCCACCGCCAATGTGAGTACACCAATCAAGAGAAAGGAATGTGACAGAGTATTCAGTGAATATTTTTGCGACAAAGCAGTGTAGAGAAATATAATTTCGTTACTAGTAACACGCAATCGCCGAGGAACAAGCTCCCGGTTGTCAACTCCCGTAGACACACTGTCATCGAACTGGACCAATTTGTAATTGATACTGTGCCAAATGTGTTTGTTTATTCACTCATTCGTGTGCATTCTTGGTCACCTTTGGTGCTCCTCTTAGCTTAGCTTCTCTAATTTCTCATTCTGTTCACATTATGGTCGTTCTTCACATCTACGCCGGAGATTAGTTGAGTCTCACATGGATTTCTTTTATCCTTGTTCACGTCCCCGCATTTACGTCATCTTGTTGAGCCTTTAGTCATCGCCGCCCTCTTGACTGATGAAAAATAAAGGCATTGTTCAGTGGTTTAGGAATACGTCATAGTTCTCAATTATGGGATTAGGTTTTCTTGTCCTTGCGGTTTTTTCAGCCCTTTTTTTATTCAAGTGATGTTTACTTCATTTTCATCAGACGCAAGCTGCGTTAGCCTCCACAGATGCTCAGGGCAGCCCACAATGTAAATAAGTAATAGACCAAAATAAACATGCCACGAAAATATTCTTTTCTAAAAAGTTTCCTACGTTGAACGTTCCGAATCGCATCGCATGCTGGCTCAGCGAAGCGTCAATCGGTTAAACGTTACTGCTTGAAAAGGCGTTCATTGGAATTAATTACCTATAGCGTCGCTGTAGCGTTATCATTTTTAAGTTAATGTTCGAAAGTAATTAGTACTCTTTCACGCATTTCTCACAAGAGCGGCGATAGAAAAATACCTTGTGCATGAAGCTTTATAATGTATAGTCAGGAGTCAGGTATATTAGCCCTTAATCGCATATGGCAGTTCTCGTGCGGCACACGGGAGTTCACTGGCCCCGTCGGAATGTGGTAGCTCCGTCCAGGAGTCAAGCCCACGGCCTAACAGCGAGCAGCAGAACACGCAGACATCTAGCACTGGAAACAGCGTACGACACAGCACTGCGTATCTGCCATTTAGTGACCCTTGCTTGTCAGGCATCACCTGGCCTCTGTCGATATTGGTTACGCCTGCTCGCAACTGTAGGGCCGCCCGCTTCCAGGTGGTGGGAAACGTCGTCGTGCGCGGCCCGTTCTCCAGATGGCGCTCGGCGAGCTAGCGACGGTGGCGTGCAGCGTTTACGCGCCGAGCTGCGGTCCTCTCTTGCTCGGGGAGCGGGAAAAAAAGAGGAGCACGCCGGTGGTCGTAGAGGCCCCGAAAAAAAAACTCAGAAGAGGAAACAAGGGCAGCGCACGACACGGCTTCGCCGCTCGAGGTGGCTGGCAGCCGGGCGACGCACCTGACAGCCAGGTGCGGCGCCGGACAGCCGCCGCCTTCGCAGGTGCCACATAGCACGTGCAAGCACGCACGCATAGTACGCACACACGCCCCGGCCGACGGCGCAAGAAATTCGACACGCAGTTTCCCAGGGTACACACTGCCACATGATAAACTCCCATCTGCGAATGTTGCGTCAGCACGCGTAGCCGCAAACAGCCATCAGTGAGTTTTGTTCTCACGGCAAGGTCCCACGACCGTTTCCCCTAATATACGCATTGATCAGCTCAATATGTAATTTAAGGGAAACGCCGCTGTTGTCAAACCTACGATATTAAACTGACATAGCTAACGTGGGCCTCTTACGTATGCGCTGTTCCCGCCAGCTGATGCGGATTCAATGACAATGTGCGTTGAAACTCATTTTAATGCTTTGTTTCGATTCCAATCTGCAATATACTGGACATACCCTTGTCGTGAAGTTTAACTGCTATGTAACAGCTATGGTGCGTGAGATATATTTTTTTGTAAAATTGGGAGTTTGCACAGAGTTTTTGAGAGCAGTGAACTAATCTAAATTCGAGGCACCGCGATCCCAATTTCGACAGGAAGATTTTGTAGACGCTACCGGAACTCCAAGCTTACGTCAAAAAGCGTCGAACTTCTAATTATAAAATTCAAAGAGACATTGGAAGTGACAAGTCGGAAATGTAGACCATTCGGTGCATAGCAACTTTAAACGATTTTAACTTTTAACAGCCGTAATTGAGGCGCATACGTATTTGAGTAGCACGGAATTTCATGCTACTTGTCTTAATCTCGAAATCTATCACCTCATTAATACCACGAAGGACAATTTTGACATTGAGCACATTAAACTTTCGCGGTGCCGCTTTCTGCAGCAAAATTTTCTTTTAGATATTGTTACGTGTACTTGTCTTGTCTTCATCGTGACCGTGTGTCACTTGCTAAACTAAGTGCTGTCAGGCCAAGCCAGATTCTCTGGAAATTTTCACGATTGTTTTCGAATGTTCGGATAAGATTGTGTGCACAGCGCATGTAGCCGAGTTTATTCTGTAACAAACACTCAAATCTGCGATCATGCATGTATAGAAGCCGACGTGCTTTAAGGGCGATCTAATTACCGACGGCCGACGACTGTGCTTGCTGCTATCAGTGTACTGCGTGCATTGCCTGTATTTGTGCTTCCATTTTCTGGGCACAAGTACGCCCAATAAGTGTTCCTTACTACAGCTTTCTGTACCGTCACAACAACACGACATCATTTCTCCAAAGCCCATCGCGCAACACATGGTAATAATAATATCTGGGATTTAACGCCCCAAAACCACGATGTGATTATGAGAGACGCCATAGTGGAGGGCTCTGGAAATTTCGACCAACTGGTGTTCTTTAACGGCTACCAAAATCTAAGTACACGGGCCTCAAACATTTTTGCTTCCATCGAAAATGCAGCCGCCGCGGCCGGGATTCGACCCCGCGACCTTCGGGTCAGCAGTCGAGCGCCCTAACCACTAGACCACCGTGGCGGGACACGCAACACATGGTCAACTTTTGCAAAGTAACCAGGATAACATGAATCGGACACAATTCTGCGGTATTCATATGCAAGTTCAAGTTTAGAGAACAGGTTTCGGTGTCGGATAACCAATTGTCTTAATGCTATCAGAAAATTGTAATTTTTGCTATAACCGATCCAGCTTATTATAACTTTTTCTGAAGGTTATATCACCCTAACACTGTCTATAATCTTGACTCATGCGAAAAAAGGGGTATCTTAAAGGGACACTAAAGAGCAAAACAATTTTTCTCGCATTAGTAAAGTAGTCTTCCAGGATACCAAAAACACCACGCTTGCTGCGAGAAGACGCTTAATAAGCGAGAAAACGCGCAAAAATAAAATACAGGTGGCGACGCCACCTTGGAATTCCCGCACCATTTGCCGTGACGTCACATATTTTTGACGGCGCCTGCTTGGGCCTACGTAGTTCCTAATCGGTTAAATCGAAGTACATTGTCCTCCGAGGGGGCCTGAGACTTGACATAACGAGTTTGTGGAAATTTTTTTGAGCCAGTGGCGCCAAAATTCGTTAAATGCTCTTGGAAATCTTTTACGTCACAAAGTAAAAAGTTAGGCGCGAAATTTAAAAATTAAACTTTGAACTTGGTTTTCTCCTCCAACAATAAACCTATGGTGGTGAAATAAACTACACAAGAGTTCTCCGAGCACGCTTTATCAATCCAAACCAATTCATTCTTTCTCTTTAATGTCCCTTTAAGGGCTCGTTTTTCATTGTTAGGCACCGTAATCATGATGTAAATGCGAAGAAAGAAAAGTGGACAAAAAGATAACTTGCCGCCGGCAGAGACCGAACCTGCAACCTTTGAATAACGCGTCCGATGCTCTAACAATCGAGCTACGGTGGCGGTCATCCTCCCGTCCACATTATGGGGTATATATGTGCATTTAAACCTGGCAGTGTTAGCGCCGCTAATAGCCATGACGGTGAGGGTGGAACACTCTTTTTCTGCCTGCTGGCGTCGCGAAGCACGTGGTCTTTTTACGAGCTGACAGCTGACCAATAATCCCTCGCATACTACCTGAAGCATCCAGTCTGCCAGAACGAGGCCATCGCTATGAATGAAGGAAAGAAGTGGAAATTTTAAGGGCTTCCTTGCCTTTCTTGTCTGTTAGTTCGAATTAACTTTACTCATACGTCAATTCATGTTCTAAAACGGCTTTTTTGAAAACTGTAATTACACCGATTTGAAAAACAGAAAACTTGAAATATTCAGTTTGTGTTACGCTCAATTTTCTCATGCTATCTTTTCCATGTAGTTCTAACTGCTACCGAATAAGCTCTGTCATTGATGTCACCCAAGTGCGGCATGCACGCGTTTTGGCCGGTAATCCGTACTATGCAGTAACAAAAACATCTTAGAAGCACTAACTTCGGCGCAATGATGATGAATGATTTCATCAAAGGTTTCACGTCAATTCTGCTATATGCAGACAATGACTCGCTTCGGGAGCATAACTGACTATAGGCACTTGAACCTCGCTCTAACGATGTAGCGTCTGGACCATACATTACTTCATTATATCCGATATTTGTTGTTATAGTAGGTATAAAACTCGGCTCAAACAAGTCGGCAATCTGGCTCTCGCGGAAATCCTAGATGCAAAAACACACTATTCAAGGCTTCAAACGCCCTATAAACGAGGCAATCTACCCCTCTCTCTTTGTAGCACTTAAAATTAAGTAGACCGGAACATGAGAGAGAGAGAGAGGTAAACGTTTATTAGGTGGCCAGTAAGTGAATGTGGGAGGGTCTCTTATTCCAGGAACCCTCTGGCCTGGACCCCCTGGTGGGCCAGCGCGAAGAGTTGGCACTGGTCGACCAGGTCCGGCTTCGAGATCGCAGCCTCCCACGCATCACTAAGGAGGTTTCAGTCTGCATCTCTTGCTGCTGCTTGGCAAAACGGGCCTTCGTTAACGTTTATTGAAAGAAGGACGTGATCTTCATCTTTAACTGAACTTTAATACTGGTTTGAGCTGCGGAACGTAAAACGAGGGGCCAAGAGTAGACAGACAAGGAAGTTGTTAGTACAGCGACGTACTTGCCTGTTTTCTGTATGTCCCTCGTTTTAAGTTCCGCTGCTCTAACCAGTGCTAACTATGAATCAACTAGCGCCGCAGTGAATACCGTTTCGAATTTTAATGTCACGACCACACTTTAAAAAAAAAAAAAAAACGAGGTCGTAGCATAAAAGACTGCCATTGTGCCATGCTTTGCCCACACACTTCACGAACTCCGTGCGACCCTTCCTAACCGAAGGGCCTTCACTCTACCGCTTCCGTTTCTGCATATACATCTAAATCCAGGGTGTTAAACGCCATACTATCATTTCTCTTTGAGTCTGTAGTGCACTTCTCGACTTTTGCTCTTACGTCTTGTTTAGCGCTGTGTCACCTGCGACAAAAAATAATAAATTAATACTGTAAAGAAGAAAAAGAAAGCTGCCGCGGATTAAGCACACAGTGGTCAGAGGTCGGAATTGCAAGCAGGCGCTGAGCGGTGGGGAGAACGCGAAGATGTTTTTTTTTTCTCTTCGTTCGCGGTGGACGCGACAGCTGGCAAAGCCCGTGGGAAGCGGACCTGCAGCGCGAGAATGCGACTCCCGCTAGCCACTTGGTGCGTAGCTGTCCCCGGAGTGAAAGCAGATGGCGGCTGTGGAAGGAGGAACGGAAAAGAAGCGTCTGCGGGCGACAGACAGCGAGCGTGTCGGCATCCGCGGCATGCGACGCTGTCCGGAACTGAACTCGGCCAAGGCGCGGCGATGCAGCGTGCTCCGCTGTGCAAGACTTTCCTTTTCCTGTTCCTATAAGAGTGCGTCAATTTCTCTTCTTCTCAATTACCCCTTTTTTTTGAACTCTTCTTTGCGCCCGCGCAATTACGCTGATGTAGTGCTTTTCCGGTCACGTCGCTTTAAGCTGTGAGGTATTTCATCGTATTTATTCGTCGTGCTGTTCAATACACAGAGAAGACCTTGTGTAGGGGTTATACTTGGAACATAATGGATGAAAACAGACAGCGCTGCAAGGTTCACAAAGACGGCAGACAAGAACGACACAGACGAAGCGCATCTAACCACTGATTTATCGAAACGAAAAGACAGAAAGGGGTGCGCAAATACATAAAAAGAAAGGGCACTGTGGGCAAGCCGCGCATGGGCGAACATGAACGTTGACAATGGTAAAAAGACGCGCATTTTTCTGTTGGAAATTTACGGTAGCAATATGCCATATCAGAAACCAAAATTAAGCATGTCCGGTGATCAAAATTATCTTTGTTTCGCTAGAAATGCCGCTTGCCTGTCTGGGGGTGCAACGGGCGGAGAGCTCACGCATGCGCCAAACTTCCCGACAGCATACTTAGACGCACATCAGTTGTTACATGCACTTCGTCTAAGTCGCTCTTGTCTGCCGTCTTCGAACTTTGCAGCGCTGCCTTTTTCATCAGTAGTAACCACTTCTGCTAAAACCGGACCCCTGCCACAACCCTTTAAAGGCCAACTCCGGTGATTTTTCGAGGTCCATGGATCTCAATAAAATTCGCTGGGTACGTTCCTTTTCACGTTCCCGTTATATATGCCAAATTACAAGCTGGAGACATACGCAGATTCATTGCAAATGAATTTTATTGATTGCCCCGACTATCCCCACCTCGCTTCCCAAAATTATTGGCAACATTGGGTGCGTGACGTCTTTTTTGTTAAGCGGCAGTGACGGAACCGAGGGGCCCCTAGAGCGTCTGCTATCCGCAAGGCAACAATCGCGAGTGTTTGGCGAGCGCTTCGTTGGCTGGGCGTGTGAATTTCAGTTCCTTGTGGTAATGCGTGTGATGGGTGGCAAGTGGTGTCGCGTTGTGGGCTGCACACAATTCCCCGTTGGCAGTCACGAAACACTCGCACCTAACGATTACCCTGCATCTCTATATTAGAGTGTTTTAGCTAGCAATGCCGGTTTACTGCACGGAAAGTACGGTAATACCGTACCGGCTAAAGAATGCACATGCGTGAACACCACGGAAACACTTCCCGTAGCATATACAGGGTGCACCGTGACTGGTCCTATATCGGTATACGGTGAGCTTCGCATCGTGCGAAACAACGTAACCTAATGGTGCGAAAGGTGGCTCATACTTGGCTTATGTTAAGTTCCTTCGGCCGTACCAACGCGACGTTGAACGCCGCTATTGCCAAACTTATGCACTCTTCCCATAGCAATATTAAGAAGCTTTAGTTAGTCCGCGAACTTCTCAGCGATAGCATTTTACCCGATCACGGCCCCACAAACATGAGCTCCCTGGACAGGTGGTGCCATCTGGCGGTGGAATGTGCAACCAGGCAAGCAAAGAGCTAAACAGGTGTGTTCCACTTCATCAAAGAGGAATGGCCATTACAGTTGGCCTCCAAATGCGTCGGAATCGCAGCTGTCATCTTCCGACAGCTCAGCTAGTGCACGCGACACGGTCAGTCACACACAAGGTTTCCGACGGAGTCACCTTTCAAATGAGCGTCTGCTCTTCGCCGCTTTCGCAGCTTTCATACTACGCGCTGGCGGGACCGGCATGCCTTGCATAATTTCCGGTTTTGTAACCACTTATACGTCACGCGAAGACAGTATGCTCGGTTGGGTTTCGGTTTCGGTGTTGCGCTTTTTTGCTTATTTAAAATTATTCTCCAATTTGCCAAGTGTTTCTGCTATCGGACCCGTGACAGGAGCGTCTCAGGAATATAAAAGCACCATTACTTTGACATGGCCAAAAAATCGCCGGAGTTGGCCTTTAAAGGACTCTGCTCCTACCTGTATAACAATAACCGGTCATTGCATGTATATTACAGACTAAAAACATCGATTGATTGATTGATTGATTGATTGATTGATTGATTGATTGATTGATTGATTGATTGATTGATTGATTGATTGATTGACGTTGAGTCTCCGCATGTCGCTTTCTAGATGCTAGACAAGATAGAAGTTAAGGAGAAGAAGTCTTGAACCGATGAGACATCGTTCAAAAGGGTATGTCACTATACAGCCAACTTTTAGACAAGTGGACTTGCCTTCTTGACCTACTGCCCTGACGAAGGCTGGTCCACTTGTCGAAAGGTTGGATCCAGCGACATTTTCTGTTCAACGATTTCTCATCGCTTCTGGTCGTCGAACATACGTGCCTAATTGTGTTGCGCTCGTTGGTCTTTACGCCTTCGCATCTGCAGGTCAGTGTTCAACACCATGGTAGCATGCACGTACATATATTGCACGTTAGACGGAGTGTGTCGACACAAGCATTATAGCGCTGACATCGATAGCTTTTTTGCACGTGACGTCATGCACGCACAACATGACGGCTTAGATGACATCAAGGCAGTATTATCACGCGGCGACTAACCTGCTTCAGTGACGTCAGTGCAAGCCACCCATAACGGCATCTTGTTGAGGTTGGCTCCAGAAATCAACGCGAGCGTAACATTTACTGACTAATGACAAATTAAATTTATATCTGTAGTAGCGGTGCGCAAGAGTTGCCTGCTGTCGTCTTCAGGCCTCGGTGAAACTGAGATCGTTCCTAAGGTATCATGGTCTAACCACGCCCAGACAAGTGAAGTGCTGCCGTAGACTCTAGCGAGCGCGGTTCCGGTGCGTCGGCAGCGACGATGCGTGTATTTCTCCTGCAAGTGGCGAACGTTAAGACGAGTTTATTACTGCTCATTAGCATGCTGTTCGCAGTGCACACACATACCAATGAAATCAGCCACAGCCTACAGGCAGTGCAGGCTCACTGTCCGCCAGTTTGACACTTCCGTAACATGCGTCCGCGGTGAATTCCACAGGATTCGGTGCAGATTCAGAGCACACACATACCAATGAAATCAGCCACAGCCTACAGGCAGTGCAGGCTCACTGTCCGCCAGTTTGACACTTCCGTAACATGGGTCCGCGGTGAATTCCACAGGATTCGGTGCAGATTCAGAGAAATGCCAACACACTGAGTGAGTCGCGAATATAACTTTTATGGCGCGCGCTTGTTTCGAGAAAAGCAAGCAACATTCAAAGCGAAATGACAGTGGGGAGCGCAGCCTTTTCATTATTAATGACTTTCGAAGTTTGACGTACCAAACTGAGATAACACAATGAAGTACACTGAAGCGGAGGATTCGAAATTTTTTAACATCTGCCTTTTTTTTTTGACGTGCACCTAAATCTAAGCGCACGGGTGTTCTTGCGTTCTGTCCCCATCGAAATGCCGCCGCCATGGTCGGGAATCGTATCTGAGGCCTCGAGCTTATCAGCGCGGTGCCCCAGCAGCCAGTAAACTCTGTCGTTATTTACACGGGTATGCACCTAAGTATGTACTATCCTCAGCGACTGAAACACTGGAGATGCATGGCTGGCAACGCTTTTCGAACCACCAGTGGGCACTTGACGCACCATTATTTCATACGATGTCTACGATGCGTTACGGTAACCGTAACCAGCAATCGTCTCCGTGGCTAGTTACAGGCTCCGGGTCAGGCCTGGCTATGAGGCGGTGGGCTTGGGTTGGCGTTCGTTAGTACACTCTTAGCATACATGGGTTCACGTTGGTTGAGTGCGTGCGCACAAACGCGCAGTTCTCGCAAGTGAGAAACAAGCAGATGCAGCTGCTGCACTAACACAAGCAGCGGCAGTCATTAAAGTGCGAATTATGCTGGAAAATACTCGGAGGCCGTATATAATTGTGCGACGTAATAGCACTAGAAATGTAATAACATTTTTCGTCTGTTCATACACTTCTCGAAGAATGCATGACCTGTACACAGACATCGCGTAATTGAAGAGAGGGCAAATATTTTTCAAATATCCGGGAAAAGGCAAAAGAGATTTAATGGAGAAAAATGCTGGGAACTAAAAGCTTCGTTGAATGGCGGCTTGTATTATCCAAGTACGAAAATATCAGGAACTATAGGAAATAAATTTGGCTTCAGTCTTGTGCTTGTCTTCTTAAGACAACCTTCTATAGCATGCACACTTGATGGAGGTGCTTGACAGAGATAGATATAGAAGAAACAGACAAAAAAAGAGATAGAAAAAAAGAGAGAGCGAGACAGAAAGAGAAAGAGAGAGAACCAAATAAGTAGAGAAAAGGAAATAGAGAGACAGAAAGATATAGAAAGAAAGAGGAAGCGAGAAACAGATAGAGAGAGAAAGACGGAAATAGAAATAAACAGAGACAAAAAAGAGATAAAAAACATAGAGAAAGAGAAAAAAGAAAGAAAGAGAGGAATAAAGAAAGAGAAAAAGAAAAAGAAACATGGCAGGTCGTCCAGCTCCGCACTTCCTTCAGGGTTGGCACCACTAGTGCAAAGCTTCCTTAATTTTTTTTTTTTGCACGCTTAAGAAATGATTGTATACTGATGTACTTGCTCTCTACAAACAAAAAATTATAAGGACTTCATCTTAATTTCTAAAGAATAAATCTCAAACGGATATAATTAGTCAAATGAAAACCACCCACACAAGCCAGAAAATCTCGTACTCCAGAGAACTAAACAAACTTCATAAAAATGGCGAGAATCTCTTCATACTGACACCCTTTCTCCCTTGTCGCTTTAGTACGAGTTAGTACTATCTGGTATTTGAGTGCAATGAAGTACTACAAAATATATAGCGTTCCCGTACTGAGGTCACAGTAACACCTCTCTGTGTTGTCTCTAAGCCCAGCAGAGGTGCTGCTTCGAATATCCTTTGCGCATTGCTTCCTGTGCCGTACTTTTCTCATTAAAGACTACAGCGTGACATGCATAGCAAGCAATCCACCACCGTTGGACCCCACAGGCAATGTGTGCGTAGGACATGTTCAGGAGCAGGATGAGCATGGCGCAACCACGCAGGTGCACTCTCGAGTGTGGGAAAAAACGGCAGGTGGAGATACGATGCACGGCACCTCCGTGTCCCTGCTTTACGCTCCCCCGCCCCTCCTGCTCCCAACTCCTGTTTCGCTCCCAGTTTATGGTGCCGCTATTGCCGTCTTGTAGCGCGAATGTTGCGGCAGCAGCTGCTGACCGACTTCGCGCGTCGCTGCCGCTAATGAGGAGACCGGAGAGGCTGTCGGTATGCCAGGGGCCGCTTTTTACACGCCCTTTTAACGGACCGCCCTCTGTGAATCGACCCGTCGACGGTGTAAAGCTGGTATATTTGGCCTTACTTGCTGTTTACGGCAGCGCGCCTTCAGTGCACAATTCCACTGCTCAGCAGTGTTTCAAGGCGAAATCATTAGACGGCTCATCAGATATGAAAAGTAACCGTCGGCGTCAACGCGAGTGATGCAAAAAATCATCATATTGCCACGGGGTCGTCACGGCGACGAAGGCAGCAGTCGGCTTGTCGAAGATGAAACTCTTTAGTTGGCCGAACTTGTGCCCGGGGAACAGAAAGTCAAACTACAGCAATGCACACTGTACACTGATAGCGGCGAACAGAGCGTCGACCGTCGATAAACTGATCATGGCTGGCACGCGCCGTTTTTTATACATCACGCATCCAACTTTTATACATCACGCATCCAGTCTTATCACTGGTGGTCGCGCGAGCTCTGGAATAATCTAGACTATTTGCGTCCTGCGCGCAATCTTAACAAAGTGATTTATTACAATCGCGAAGCTTCTCGAACACTGCGGCGCGGTCAGCGTCGAGTGTTGCTAACCGTCCTTGCTGGTCATCCCGAATACATCAAAATGAAACAAGAAGCGGGCGTGGCAATATCATGGCGTAATCACGTGACGTCATCATAACGTCACAGATCACAAGACATTGTGACGTGATAATGACGTCATAGTGATACCACTGTGACGTCACATGTCATCACATGACATCGTCGTTTGGTCATAGGTGGACCGATTTTGGAGGACCGTGAAGTGCAGAAAGCTTGCAATACCTCCGATCCCGGAGGCAGTGCACAAACACGCTAGGTGCAAAAAGCTTTGGGGTGCGGGGGCTTAACACGATCGACCGAGAAGAAAAAGAAAATGGCTTTCGCCTTCGAGTCGTCTTAGGCGAATGTATTACGGATTTTATGAATTTTTTCAAGCGAACCTTACCACGAGTTACAGATTTCGGTGGTGGTGGTGGTGGCGGCGTTTTATTATTTATTTACATAGTTCCTGCAACGCCGTAGTGGCATTACTGCAGCGGGGTATACATACAAAGTCAATATGGTTGATAACATTTCTGCGATAGTACACCAAAACATAGTGGAAAATTTAATTATACCAGCGCTATAACAATTAAAGCCCGCAAACAAAAATATTTTAGTACAATATGGCACGTGACAAACAGGTACAAAAAGTGAAATACGCATGTCACAATTTCACAACGATGAGAAAAAAGCCCTGTTGTCACTCAAGTTTACTATATCTTCGGGAAGTTCATTCCAGTCTCTAATGGTTTTTAAAAAGAAGGAGTTGGCAAAAGTTGTGCTTTTCAATGCGTATTCTCGTATTTTATGTGTGTGTTGGCATCTTGCGGAACGATATGTTGGTGCTAGTAGGTATTCCGACCTATCAATTCCTCTTAGGTTATAATATATAATATGCAGAAGTTTTAATCGAAGTTGCCGTCTTCTACATTCAGCCACGCGAAAAACCTGGAGCCGGCTATAGCGTAGAGAAATGCGGCCGCCAAAGGCGCGCCGGTGACATGCGTATTTGCATGCGCCGTTTTCCAACAATCGATGAACTCTCGATCGTGGGCTTCTCAGTGATCGGCCGTTTCTTATATGGCAATCTGATCTCTTATTGAGCTAACCTGTCATTTCACGCTGCGATTTCTCATTGTTGCCTATTCATATGACCAAATGACCGTCGTTGTTGCCTGTAAGAACTGAAGTGTTGCGTGGATAAAGGTCCGATTCCCGGTATAGAAGACGGCAAAAATGGGGGAGGGAGCATTGTGCAATGCGGTAAAAAGAAAGAAGGAAAGAAAGAAAGAAATGTAGCAGGCCAGGCACGCAGACGTCAAACTTAGCTTGCCCCCATTTTAAAGGGATACTAAAGAGAAACAATGAATTGGTTTAGATTGATAAAGTATGCTCGCAGAACTCTTGTGTAGTTTATTTCACCACCATAGGTTTATTATTAGAAGAGAAAACCAAGTTCAAAGTTTCATTTTTAAGTTTCGCGCCGAACTTTGTAATTCGTGACGTAAAAGACTTCAAAGAGCATTTAACGTATTTTGGCGCCACTGGCTCGACGAAATTTCCACAAACTCGTTATGTCAAGTCTCTGGCCCCCTCAGAGGACAATGTACTTCGATTTAACCGATTAGGAACTACGTAGGCCCAAGCAGGCGCTGTCAAAAATATCTGACGTCACGGCAAATGGTGCGGGAATTCCAAGGTGGCGTCGCCACCTGTATTTTCTTTTTGCGCGTTTTCTCGCTTAATAAGCGTCTTCGCGCAGAAAGCGTGGTGTTTTTGGTATCGTGGAAGACTGCTTTATTAATGCGAGAAAAATCGTTCTGCTCTTTAGTGTCCCTTTAACGGTAGGGGAAGGGCTACTGATTTTTTTTTCTTCTCTAGTGCGGAAATTTTCACTATAAATCATCTGGAACGCATAGACCATTACTCGACCGGCTGAGTTGCATCGATAATGAGCTGCAGAGCCGCCTGAAGAGGCGGAGGGCGTTACTCGCCCCTAAAATTATGTTGAAAATAATTGACGGGGTTTTACATCCCGTCAATTATCCCGTCATGATTATGAGTGATGCCGTAGTGGAGGGCTGTAGAAATTTTGACGATCTGGTGTTCTCTAACGGGCACACAAATCTAAGCACACAAGCCTCTAGCATTTCGCCTTCATCGAAATGCTAGATTCGGTCCCGCCACCTTCCGGTCAAGAGTCGAGCACAGTAACCACTATAGAGCATTGTGCCAAGTTGAAGCAAAAAAAAAACCAACAAAAAACATAGAACTAATGAAGTACATGAGCCTGAAACAAACAGGGTAGCATGCAGCTGATATTGCAAACGTGGAAAATACGAAGCGAACAACTTATGGACGCGCATTTAAACGACGCTTTTTCAACACTCATCTTTCTTCTTCAATTTTAGCACGCATTCAACGATTAGAACCAAATCTAAACGCCGCTGTCTTTTTTTAGTACATTGTGCAGGAGCAGCTTTTCACCAGTCGCGTGATAGGAATGGTCGCGCCGAAATTTGTCTCAGGAATACGTAGCAAATATAAGCTTGTGGTAGGATACAATTGAAATGCCAAGAAATAAAAAAAGTATATCTTGATAAAGGCAAGAAAGCGTCACTGGCAATTGGCAACAAAGTATACATGTATGCACACACAATCGAAAAAAACAGCGTTTCCAATGCCTCCCAGCGCTTTCAGCGCACTTAGCGGCGCTGCAAGCGCTGTACAGTGTATTCCAGTGCATAGAGCGCTCTGGGAGGGTCCAATAATCATGGATGCCATTGGGACAGCGCCGCTGGGTTTTCAAATAGGGCAGTTCCTTACACAGTTCCATGTATGTACATTTAAGCAAAGGTGCTTACATTCGAAAGCTGCAGGTAAGAAACATACCTAAGGAACAGTCACTCGACATAGCACGTAAAACAAGGCAATAAAGAAGTCACAATTTCACCGCAAGGGTGAAGCAATGAATGCGATAGCACCAAATTAGAATGTCACACGAAGAGCGGCAAGCAGCTCGATGCTTGCAGCGCGCCGCTCAAGCGCAAAGGACGCAGGAAAAGAACACACACAGAACGACCGCGAACTATCAACGGTCACAGCTCAACACTTGTAGCGCGCTGATCAAACACAAGGAATGGCGCTCGAAAGAACGCACAGGTACACACAGGATGAGCGCAAAAAAACAACTGTCAGTGTTGTTACTTCTTCGTGTTTGAGCAGCGCGATACAACCCAAAGTGCGGCGTGTGGAGTGACCCTTCAGCATCTCCTGCCACGAGGTGGCGTTAGACGCATTGTTTACCTAGAGTCACTGTATATGCTACCTTTAGGTAGCAGAGTTGCGCATAGGTCCGGCTAGCAACCACAGCCATGCGGTAAAGTCGCGCTTCGTTTTTGCAAGCGACATGCGTACCATGACGCCGATTAACCTGTCTGGCGTGTCGAAGACCGACGATAAACATTGGCAGTCGATGGTTAGTGTTAATTCAGTTCGCTGCAGCGGCGGCGTCGAGAAATGAAAAAATTGGCCCAAGCGGCAACTTCTCCGCAATGCATGGTTGCTAGCGGCGTTGGAAGACAGATGCGCAACTCTGCTACCTAAAGGTAGCATATACAGTAACTCTATGTTTACCCGGCGCTCCACATCGTGAGTGGGTACAGAAATGTGCCTCTTTTAAAGGCGAGGGGGTCTCGGCGTGCATCACGCATCGTCGTCTGCTCCATTTGCTTGAGCACAAAAGAGGGCGCAACCGCCTCAGCGCTCGCCGTGTGGCGAAAGAGAGCGAACGGCGCGCACTTACTACGGAAGCGCTCTTTCTGCGATGAACGCTGAACTACCAGCTCGCAAGGAACGAAAACGTGCCCTCGCGCGTGAGACAACGCCGACGCAGGGAGCGCCTGCTAGTAAGTTTCTTGATTGAAAAACCGACTACTCGCGCTGCACAACCGTTCACCGGCCCCCGCGTATATATAGGCACCGGATCTTCACCTGCCATGTAGTGCCGGTGGCAGATTTCTCTTGTGCGTAGTTGAACAATAAAGATTCGCAGAGCGCAGGTTAATTAAAAGCGGACGGCTGGTCTGTGTGTCTAACCTTTCTTCTGTCTCTCATTGCCCATTAGCAGTGATTTTGCTGTGGGAAACGCCGCCCACACCCTTCCCTACATGCTTCGCCCCTTCCAACATTTTTTAGTGCGCGTTTAAAGGGCAGTTTTCACACTGAAGCAAGATCTTGGATAGTCATTGCTCTAAAGTGCGCATTCGGGCAATCTCGCTGGTCATACTGCACACGCTGAAGCCCCTCCAAGCTCTGTGTACTGCCAGCGGTAAGTGGTGTATATAAATAGCTCACCGTTAGTCTTCCAAATAACGGATTACGCGTGGTCTCATTCTGCTTCTGGACACGGACGGCACTTGCAGTAGGCATTCTAGGATAGTTTGAAACTGCCAATGTTACGAGCACAGTAGTTCGTTTGCTTACGGCACGGTTGAGGCACGCACCGAGAGCCGAAGCCAGGCTAGCAATTGAGAAGGTGGTGTGCACAGGGCGCGATTGCGCTATCACGTTCTGCTCTTGAAGGCGAAGTTCAAGCGTCCTCCAAGTTTCTCGTTTATTTTTTTCACTCCCGCAACACCGCAAACACGTAGTGAGAGAAGTGCCCGCGACGCTTCTTTTGTCGCACCAATTGTTTCAGACCTCGCACGACCTGGAAACATAGACACCCCATATCATTTTCTGTGACATTGTAGCACCGAATTCCAGGCAGCCGCTACGCGGCATTGAAGGCCAGAGAGACAAACTTCGAAGAACAGGGTGCCATATTAAGTCGATTCATTTACTCGTTAAGTTGATCGAAATTAGTCTGTACACTGTGACACTGACAGAAGACAACATAAAACTCGAAGAAAGCCAACGTTCCTACAAGTTCCTTCGTCATGTCTTGACGTTCCTTCGTCATATCTTGACGAAGACAGGTCCACTTGTCGAAAATTTGGCTGAAGTTATATCCCCTGTTCAAGAATTTCGTTTTTTTTATCATTTCCTTGAGCCTCCATCTTCCCCTGAACTTCTGCCTGGTGTAGACATGTGCAAAGAGTGACACACAGGAAAAAATAGAAAAGAAAACGTTAAATATACAGCGATGATGAGCCTATATGGATTCAATGGCATATCGGGCATAGGTTTAAACGTTGATGCAGAATAACCATTTCAAAAAAATTCGGAATGGTAGATGGGGGTAGCACAAGTGCCGGCAATATTCCAAGAAACTCCACACACACACAAAAAAAATTCAGAGCCCTTACACTACTGTGAAGACGCAAGCCAGCAAAGCTGTACTAGGGCAGGTCTAGTATAGGGAATATTACTGTAGTGAGTTTATATACTATCATTATTGAATATATTTACCGAATAAACAGACATAAACTCCAAGACACTACTGTTTCTCTTGCTCATGACACATATTATCTCATCGACGGCGGCCAACGGCGGTCTCAAAATGAAATCATATAGTACATATGAAACTCCATTGTTTCGAAAGTACAGCAATGACATTGCGTTCGTTTGTTATGCAAGTGTTCTTATTTTTAAGTCGAAAATGGTTCAAGCCATTCTGATATGTCGGTAAAATCCCACACCTTTATTTTTACTTTTACGCCTCGTCCATTTTTTTTTTTTTCGAAACGAAAACGCTGGTGTAGTCTAGTTAACGGTTCGCCAAAAGTTGTTCTACGCGTCTTTTGTCCGCGGACGCGATCCACCAGGACCCAGCCATATACATCTTAACAGTAATACAGCGTTCTTCGATGTTCGCTGTGAATGTATGCCAGCATTGTACATTCACGCAACCATGTGGTCGATTGTTCCATATTTCTATGGGAGATAGATAACGAAGAATGAGTTCAAGTGGCACGACGTGCAGCATACTGCCTGGCAGCGGACTTGTGGCGCCTTGCAAAGCAGAACCATACTTTTCAGCTTTAACTGTTTCGGCAAATATCGAGCTATCAAAAGCAACGAACTGCACCCACTCAGTCGTAGTCATTTAGGCATAATGAGTCGACTGCATGACCTGTACACGAAGATTTTTTCGCGAATCCACGGCTAGATACTGTATTGTTGTTTCTTTTCTTTTTTTTTTCATCTTGAGGAGCAATATATTGCTCTCAAACCGTTTCCACCAGTGAGCGTAGCTTTACAGAGATTTCGCCGCATGTGGCGGCGAATAATATAGTCGTTACGTAGGCAGTGACACGAGACTTCATTACCGTCACGCGTTTACCTACCGCAGTGTCCGTCCAGCGTCCGGCATTCGGATAGACCGAGCACGTCGCGGCCTCATCAACTGCTACGTGATTCGGCGCATTGACCTCGATGTACATACAGCCGGAGGAGATAGCACTCGGGCCACCATCGAAGCGGGCGCGCTCGACAGTCCCGGTGGTCCACGTCTTGGCAGATGACGAGGAGGACGACGCGATTGCCAGCGGGTGGTGATCGCGGTGCGTGCATTATAGACGGGGGCCAGCAGAAGAAAATAAAGAAATGAGGCATCTGGCTCAGAGACTGAGGAGTGTGCGCAGTTTTTCTCGCAAAAACTAAACACTCCGTGGCATCAAATAACGTGCTTTGAATGGACCGCACAGGGTAAAACGCCCACGTTTAGAACTCGCGGTGGTCCAAGCGCGCGCGCACCCTCTTAATTGCTTTGTGTCGGGAACGGCCAGGGACTTTGGCGAGTCCGCGGTGCCCTCTATATTAGCGTGCCTTGTGGCATATCTCATCGAAGCGACAACGGGACGGCGCGGAGCCCGATTGGACAGGCTGCGCAATTTTTTTTTTTCGTTTTTCGTGCACCTGCTGTGCTTTCGCAAAGAGCAAATTAATAAAGCGTCGCTCAGCTCGGTGATTGCTCGGCCCTTTGGAAGATAGGACACATTATTTGCGCTCCGTCGCTCCTTGGCCTTTGTGGCCTTTCCCGGAGTATGGATTGGCACCGGAGGGCAGCATAAGAACTCTACGGCGAGGACTTATTAGGGTCGCGTGGCGCCGCGGCGGCCTTTTGAAGACTCAATGGAGGTATTCGATTCAGTGACACGGTGGGTGGGCTTCAGCGCAGCGGCGAGCCGGGAGCGGGGGAGGGAGAGGGAAACTGGGGCGTGGTTTGTCTTGGTCACTGCGTCTAATAACCTTTCCTGCACGCACATGAGAGGGAGTGTTACACTTCTGCAGTTCTGACTCGTGTAGACAGCTTGAGATCGTTATGTTCGTGAGGTCTTCCTGGCCATAGGAACATGTACAACGACAACGAAAGAAACATCGGCCTTGTATATACCGCAGCACAGAACATCCAGTTTGCGCCGAACGTTACTGCGACGAGAATGGTTGCGATATTTATTCAATTTGTTTGTTTTTGTTTACTTGCTGTTTTCATTTATACTAGCCTTTGTTCATGGGTATAGGTGAAAGTAGGACACTATGTAAGCATGCATGTAAGCATGCATGTGGACACTATGTGCGCATGCAAAAACAGTTCATAGATGTATGGGAAGCAGCGCGCGAAGTCGAAAGACGAAGAGGGACAACAACAGCGCCGAATGACAACTGAAGCGTTTATTTGGTATTCCTCAACGCTCCCGCACTATCTTTGTGGACTACAGAAACACCACGTCGTACTACTCTCGCTTCTCAGGGTGCCCTCTGCAACAGAGGATTGAGCACTGAATAAAGAAACTTCTCCCCACTCCCTCTCTTTTACCTTCGGAGCATAGCTCCCCCAGCTGGCATAGCCGCTGGCCGTGTAGAAGGGACTGGAAGATCTTTCAACTCCCTTGTCGTGGTAGTTGCCACTTTCAAAGGATCGAGACCAGTCGCTTCTTGGCGAACAACTTGACTTTATGTAAACATATATATATATATACAGCTAAACAAGCAGTTATTTAGAGTGAGACGGCAAAGCCGAAAGTGCAGAGTCCTGCTTCTGCGATAAGAACGACCGTGGGGAGCCGCTAGCCAGGTTTTAACGCACGGTTGCTGCTCCCCGATCTCCCTGCGGCAAATTATGGCTACTGGGTGACATGACTGGGCTGTCTGTAATTGCGTCTGCCAACAGTCTCCTCTCTCTCTCTCTCTAAAGTCTTTCGCCAGACGAGGAGAACGATCGACAAATGACATTCCCAAGGTATACTCTCACACACGATGCATGCGCCGTCCAGCTTAAGCAGCTTAGTATTATCCGACGGCCATGTTCACCTGTGTGCCCGGTCAACGAGCGGGCCCATTGCAAGCAGCCCATGCGGCATACCACCTCGCGGTGATCTGTGGGCACCTGCACATGCTTGTCTGCACATGACTGGTTGGTTCCCACCAGACAGCCACTCAATCACTTCTTCCAGGTGACGTCATCCGAAGGCGCCGCACAGGTGTCAGATGCCTGCCGCTGATGCGGCCGATCGGGCACAGGGCAATGTCCTGATGCGCTTTTTGGGGAAAAGGCATCGTCAACCGCCTTGTCACAGCGCCAGACCTTACAGCTGTCTATGCTTTCCCAGATTCCTTGACCTCACTGTGAATGACATCCCATTTAAGTCCTTCCAACTCCTCATCTAGCTCCACTAGCCAAGCTTCTCGAGAGGGTGGGCATGTTTAACGATGCCAGGTTGGGCTTCCAATGGCTTTTGAAGACGGATTACCAACTAGCCCAATCTCAAACTTTGTTCCAATGGCGGCCTGCCCAAGTCCAGTGGTTTTTTTCAGGCGAAACCCATATATGCGTCATCAAACGCGAGTACTGACCGTCGGCGTCAACACGGGTGATACAAAAAATCATTATGTGATAACGTCACCCCATGATGTCAGCAAAACGTCACAGAACGCCAACATTTGCGACGTCACTATGATTTAACTATGACGTCACATGAGCAAGTCATCGTCGTTTGGTCAAAGGTGGGCTGATCCCGGAGGCACTGCAAAACCGCGTGAGGTGAACCGCGAGACCGTTAGGTGCAGAAAACCTTCGGGGGCCACCGCACTTCTTTCAAGCTTTGCACTAGTAGTGCGAATGTGAGCTAATTTATTTCACAATAGTCAGCGCAATATTCATCTCAACAGTTAAAGAGGATGACAACCGTCCATAACATGTACATGATTACGTCCTAGCAGTAATGGAAAGACCGTGATTTAATGTGACAGAATTGAGCATCCTTTCGCGATTTAGATAAGACTTTTATTCTTAAACTGCGTTTGAGAAAATGACGGCTATTTGGGCTAGGTGGTTAAAGTGCACATTGAAAGGGTTTGCAGCGCAAGCACTGTGGTGCTGAAGGAAAGGTCTAGAAGCGAGGAACGGAAAGCAAAGAGGGACGACACGAGCGCTGACTATCAACTGGTTTATAGTTCACGATACACATGTACAAATATACAAAGAGGTAAAAGCTTTTATCAAGCAGACGTCAGTAACGTGACACATTTCGGTGGCACTAGCCACACGTGTCTGGGAAATAGGGTTTGACGACGTACGCGACAGGATTTTCACGTTATTCATGTCATGAACCCACAGTCATACTCGTCAAATCCTCTTACCCTCCCATGCCAATTTTGGTCTACGCCAAGTTAAGGAGGCGATCGTTAGATCGCCCAGACGTAGGCGGATAGATAGATAGATAGATAGATAGATAGATAGATAGATAGATAGATAGATAGATAGATAGATAGATAGATAGATAGATAGATAGATAGATAGATAGATAGATAGATAGATAGATAGATAGATAGATAGATAGATAGATAGATAGATAGAAACGCTCAAAGTGCCAAAGGTTCACTAAGAAATGCTTCGCATTTAAAAGCACTTCAAGCTTCTGATGTTCGGTTATATTGCGTGATAGTTTCTTGACAGTTGTTATCAAAAGCTACTCCACTATTATTATTGCAATTTTGTTATTGTCATTCTAGCAACGATACCGTGTTGGTAAGCGTGTAGCACCGGAGTCGTGCGTGCCGGTCGGTCTTTGGTGCTGCTGCGCCATCTTTCGTTGTTTCTTGCAAACAAAACCGCTCCTACTGCGGTCCTCCAAGACTACAAGCGCGTATCGCCCGCACCGCCAGCAGCGCCAGTAGCACTCAACAACGCTCCGTAATTGGAGCGCAGTGCACTTGGAGTGGCAGTCCGCGCAGCTAGGCGCAGCATCCTAGTGCTCGACCACAGCGGCAAGCCGTGGCTGTGTTGGTAGGTGTGCTAACGACAACAGTTATAACTTCTTCATGTCGCGACATTACGATTGGGGCAATGGTCAGGCTATCGCCTGCCAAAAGTCTGCTGTCAGAATGGTACTACACAATAGAAATAATGTGACATAAGATTGGGGAGAACGAAAGAGGGGAATTTTTAAGAGTTCGTTTCTTTGTTTAACACAAGCCTAATGAAGAACAACAGAAAACGAAGCCAAGCAAGGTATAAGGGATAATACTTTTACTTTTTTAACTCATCATCATCATCATCAGCCTGTCTACGCCCACTGCAGGAGCAGGGCAAAGGCCTCTCCCATGTTCCGCCAATCAACCCGGTCCTGTGCTTTCTGCTGCCACGTTATACCTACAAACTTCTTAATCTCATCTAACCACCTAATTTTCTGTCTCCTCCTCACGCGTTTGCCATCTCTTGGAATCCAGTCAGTTGCCCTTAATGACCACTGGTTATCCTGCCGACGTGCTAGGTGCCCGGCCCATATCCATTTCTTCTTGATTTCAACTATGATATCCTTAACTCCCGTTTGTTCCCTGATCCACTCTGTTCTCTTCCTGTCTCTTAAGGTTACACCTATCATTTTCCTTTCCATCGCTCGCTGCGTCGTCCTCAATTTAAGTCGAACCCTCTTTGTAAGTCTCCAAGTAGTAGGTACCGGTAAGATGCAGCTGTTATATACCTTCCTCTCGAGGGATAGTGGTAGACTACCATTCATGATTTGATAATGCTTGCCGAATGAGCCCAATCCCATCCTTATTCTTCTAGTTATTTCACTCTCATGGCTCGGCTCCGCGGTTACTACCTGTCCTAAGTAGACGTACTGCTTTAAAACTTCCAGTGTCTCGCCACCTATCGCAAAGCGCTGTTCTCTGCCAAGATTGTTCCACATTACTTTAGTTTTATGAATATTAATTTTCAGGCCTACTCTTCTACTTTCCGTATCCAGTTCAGTAATCATGAGCTGTAATTCGTCTTCCGCGTGACTGATCAATGCAATGTCATCAGTGAATCGCAGGTTACTGAGATACTCTCCATTGACTCTTATCCCTAATTCTTCCCAATCTAGGGCCCTGAAAACCTCCTGTAAACACGCGGTGAATAGCATTGGAGAGATCGTGTCTCCCTGCCGTACGCCCTTCTTTATTGGGATTCTGTCGCTTTCTTTATGGAGGACTATAGTGGCTGTGGATCCGCTGTAGATTTCTTCCATTATGTTGATATAGGCTTCGTCGATGCCTTGATTCCGCAGTGCCTGCATGACTGCTGATGTCTCCACCGAATCAAATGCCTTCTCGTAATGTATGAAGGCTATGTATAGGGGTTGGTTGTATTCCGCGCATTTCTCTATCACCTGACTGACAGTATGAATATGGTCTATTGTTGAGAAGCCCGTACGAAATCCTGCCTGGTCCTTTGGTTGATTGAACTCTAATGCCGTATTAATTCTGTTAGCAATTACTTTTGTAAATAGCTTCTAGACAACGGACAGTAAGCTGATGGGCCTGTAATTTTTGAGGTCCTTGACGTCCCCTTTCTTATGCATCAACTTCTTTAACTGTATTGTAGTAATTATGATATAAATCTCCGTTTTAAAAAGTTACCCAAATCATTTGGAAATTTCTAATTGTGTTTTGGGATACCCATAGGAAAATTCCAGCGGGTCGAATGGGTCACCCCATTTGTTTTGTATGGCCCTGACCAACATCACCAATTGCAACACAATCAAAATCCAAATGGATTGACCACTGATGAGACTAGTAGGCGAACCCAGTTTACCCATTGTAAAAAGTATCCAGTTCCAATTGGATTTCTCATTTGTGATAATGGGCCTAACCAGCTTAAACAATCGGTAGCGCAAACATAATCCAAATGGCTTCACCAATTAGTTTAATTGGTCAGGCTAATCTATCAATTTGGCAACACCAGTTGCTCTGAATTAAGGGTCTGACCTGTTAATATTATCGGAGACACATCAACAAGCTTTGAAATATTTCACCAAAATAAACCATGTTGTTAATTGCATGAACTTAGTGTTAGTGAAGACTACACGTGGACAAATGTAAAAAGAAATATTACTCCACGGATATCACGTTTATTTGACTAAGCGTAGCCTCGGTTGCCATGCCAGCAATTTCGGCCTAGTAAAATGTACCAGGTTCCCAGAGTAATTGGGTAATTTCTGTGGCCGACTGTAGAATGCAAAGACGAAGTAAATGACACACATCGTAGACCATATTAAAGTACAAAGATATCTTATTTCAGGAGTGATGGTGTAATTGAAAACATATATCTGTGGACTACTTTCTTGTTTCACAGCCTTACTAGGGCCCTTACTAGAGCCATTTCTTTGACGGTCAATTAATTGAAACCAATTGGCATATCACTAAAGTCCAATTGGAACTAATCGGCAGAATTTCGATTAGAACCATCCTGTGTGGAGGGTTCCTAGCCCATTCGTATTTATCAATTTTACTATGAAATTCTGGATTAATCACTCGATCAACCAGACCCCTGATACATTTCTGTCGACTAGTGTAACTAATATCGATTAAGTATTTACAAGGCTCACCTGGAACTGCCCTACAGAGCACTAATAGGAGCCATGATAAACTCCACTTGGTCCCATATAATAATGTCCACTTCGAATGCCTAATACCAAATAGACTATATAATAATGATGTCCTAACGTTCGGATATGAAGAACAATGTTCCAATAGGGGTTGGCGCCAATTCAAATTGCGCAATCTTCTGGACAATCCAAACTTCCAATTGGGTGGCCAAATGGAAAATTTATGCCAATTGTAATGACCATGTGGAACTGTCACTCCGCCTTTTTCATTTTCATGTGCCGCCCTCTGCCGTTTTCGTAGGGTTTTGGTAGGGGCCGGGGCAGCCGGTACTGCAAGAACGAAAGCTTCCGAGATGAAGAGGCGTTTCGCGACTTTTCCGCTAGGGGAGGGGCGCATGCGCCGTGGCATAGTGAAAAAGGCGTATTCCGATTGGGCTGTCCCATTCAAGTGCGAGGTTCCAATTGGTTTTAGCTCGTTCTAATTGGGCTCCAGCTAGTATGGCCAGTTGGACCAACTGACTTTCTTTAGTGCGTTGGAGAACCAACTGGAGTAGATCCAGTAGCCTAGCATTCCAATTGGCCATTTCAGACTACCCCATCCAAACCCGTTTGATAATGTGTGACACGTGCCCACTGGGGCCTATTGAGACCAACTGGAATTCCCAATTGCTGTCAATGTTTTTTTTTTTATTCAGTGGACGATAAGATTGACAACTCGCCGCTGGTAGGACCGAACTTCAACCTTCGGATAACGTGCCCGGTGCTCTCAGTGATAGTCAGCGCCGCTCGGACGCTAACGCTCCCAGGTTTGTAGGCACATCGATACCCGATAAAGCAGACGAGAGGACAACCGCCACCCCATATCAATTGTTAGAGCATCGGGCGTGTTATCTGAAGGTTGCAGGTTCACTCGCTGCCGGCAGCAAGTTGCATTTTAGTTCGCCTTGCTTGCTTCCGATTTATACCATAATTTAATACAGTTAAAAGAGTACTAACCCTAGTAGCACAAATTGTTGCCTTAACATTGAGTCAACATTACCTTTTGAGGTTGCCTCAACGTGGCTAGTGTCCTACTTTTGGAACGTTTCCTCAACACACACATGTGCAACATTGCTGCATCATTTCTGAAACATTGCTGCAACTTTTAATCTACATGGTAACAACATGTGCTACATATTCACTCAACATTCACGCAACAATTGGCAACACATCTGTATGTGATATGAATTCATTAATGCGACTGCATAATAGCATAAAATAATTAAATTCTAAAGTTTTGCGGGCCAGAACCACCATATGGTTATAATGTGCGCAATTGTGGAGGGCTCCAGGTTAATTTTGACAACCTGGCATTCTTTAGCAAGCACACAGGCATTTCTGCATTTCGCCTTCATCAAAAGGCAGCTGCCGCAGCCAGGAGCATCACACCTCCCTATGTCGTGCTCCACAGGAGATCGCCTTAGCCAGCTGAGCCACTGTGGCAGGTTAATATCATATAACTGAACAAGATTCATAATATCAGCAAACCACAACTACATTTTGTCTTAAAACACAAGTTATGTCAAGTAAAGAGATTTCTTTACCCTGTTAGAATGACTATCATACATGTGTACATGTTAGAAGTCTGAGGAGTATTATATTGACCACACAGACTACACTCATATAGACATCCAATTTAGTCTAGAGCACTACAATGAAAGTGCAGCCATCCTGCCACACTTAACAAAGGAAAGGAGAAAAGGTGTAAAAATATTTATTCCTGAACACAATGACAGTAGCATTTTAAGTTACTTACAGTACTTTGCTTTGTGACAAGAAACAATCACAGGAATGAAAACAGCATGAAGCGCTTAGCAGCAGCTTTTGGAGATGCTTATACAACTTTAAAGCAAGAGTTGTCCATTTTAAACCAACGTTTAGATGAGGTAGATACGAGAGTATTGGTCAAATATGGGCAGGCTAAGAGAATAAAGCAGCCGAAACCATTTTCCGACATTGTAGAACAAGCTTTGTCTTCAAGCATTAAACAAGAAAATCTCATTAATGCAACACTGATATGCAATTGACAAAAAAGAGCACTTTCAAAAACACCGTGAAGCAATAAAAACTTTCCAATAACTTCTTGAAAAATGAGAACACTTTCATAAAAACAGAGTGTGCCCCAAAACTGCCATTTGCCTTCTCTGTAAATGCCCAACTACACTGCTCATGGACTGAAACGGGACATTTGTTGCAAATAACCAATGGTACTTGTGGAATTGTCAGTAAACACATGTGCAGGATAACTGCTGCACTGTGATGTGCTGTGATCTGCAACATGTATGTACAGATTGCTTTTACCTCATGGTATACTTTTGCTTGCCTGGGCGTCCAAGGACGGCAATGAAGGCGCCAGCAGCTGCACACCACAACTGCCACGTTTCACTCCGTGAGCAACGTACCTATTCAAAACACGAGATGGTTACAAATGCAACCAAAGGAGTCTTTAGAGCAATTCAATGGACTATAAGGAAAGAGCGTGACATGAATATCATTCTAACTTACAACTTTCAAGAAGACAAAGAATTTTTGGCCACTTGCAAATGCCTTCATAGGTTGAAAATCAGCCTTGACTACACTATGCAATCACCACAGATGACAGTAAGATTTTAATTGCCATTAGACCTGTTACACAAAAAAAAAACAACGTGCTGTATCATTGTCATTACGTGACCAATAAACAAAGTTGTTTTTACCTAAGGCAGAGGAGTGGTAGTTTCATAATTAAATGACCACTTGGCGACTACATTATCCCTCATGCATTGGAAGTGCATAGTTATATAAAAACTTTAAAGTATATCATGAGCTAGAATTGCCTATACATACAAAATAAATGATGGTGTATGACGAAACAGTGACATTTCTAGGCCACTGCATTGTGACCCATGCATAGGCATCGCCATGGTATCACAAATGATTGCCGTGAATATGGCCACTTTCCAGTCTATACAGTCCCAAGTAATCATAAAGTAATTAAACAAAGGAACACTTGAGCAGCTATCTCAGCAGCCATTCTAAATTGCACATCATGAAAACACCTACAGTATATAGCAGCAACCATTGGAACTGAATCAACCTGGATTCCCACTGGTACCCTTAGAGGTACTAGAAGTCATGAGTGGAAAAAGAACATAAAGAATGGAACACTTCTTTCAAGAGCCATGAAAATGTGGCGGTGAATGCAGCATGATGGCATCATGTATACAGAAAAAAAAGTAGAAAAGTGCTGTTCACATTTGCATTATAAACAAAAGTGATGCTGCCTAAGACAAGACATCAGATCCGTCCTCAGCATTCCACATCACATCACATCCTCAGCATCTGCGAGGCTGGCTTCGGTTGCCTTGATAAGAGTGGCTGCTTCTCTGCAAAATGTAAACAAAAAAAAAGCAAGAGTAGAAAAAGATGAGAATTTCTTAAGGTGCATGAGATGAATTGAGCCAATTTTTCTATTTCATTGCCGATGATAGCTGCATTAAAAGCATCAATTTTGCAGTGCCTGCACATTCAATATGGTAAGAAAGTGCCCCAGATCTCTAGATAATACAGTAAAAGCTTGTGAATTCGGATTTCACAGGACCGAAAAAAAATTTCCAGATTAACCGAACTATTGAAAGTATAAAGAAAACAATAAACAACTGTCTATTATATTAATATATTTTCATTTTCTTGATGAATATGTGAATCCAGTACTCATTTTGTATAAAAGCAGGATAAAAGCCGAATTTTTGTCATTCACAACATCTTTCACAATTTGACCGTGGCTCAAGACCCCCTAAGCCGAAACGTGCTCTGAACTCATCCCCAATTACGTATAGCCACCATCAACATCACCACGCGCACGTGGCGATAATTATTTTCGCCAGGAAAATGGTTGACAGTTCGTCTATCACAATGTAGCAAGCGAGTTTTATGCCAGCATGCAGGTCACGGCTGAAGATCTTCATCTTCAACAACCTTCCCCATGTTTGACTTTTGTCATATTGCGCATGCATTGCCTGAAGTCAAAACGAAGCTACTGGGTGCCGCATCCGCTGTGGACGAAACCGTGGTTGCTATAGACACAATCATAGCGTCCGCGCAGTTCTGAAGGCACCCGTGTGGCCTACGTCCGCTGTTTTCGCTCCTTTGCATCACACGCTTGCGGCACTACGAGCTCGGCCCACTACAAGGATCGTCCGAATCAAACGGGTTGCGGTCAAATGTGACCGAATTAACAAAAAGAGTGAGGCTATTAAACAATACACATGCTTGCCGGGGCCAGAGAACATGTCTGGATTATCCGATTTTACGAATTAACGGGAGTCAACTTAACAAGCTTGTACTGTGCAGCTTGGAACATGCCAATGAAATATTGTTGCACTACATGCAGCAGGGAGCCTACAATCATGCACAGCTGATCAAGGAACATCTTTCTTGTGCCTTTTGTGATGATACCACGGCAAGAAAAAGTGGCCGACTCGTGCAAACACCTATAGCACTTGGGCTCCGAGATCGTAAGGCATTGCCTCAACACGCCACACTATCTCAGTGGTTGTGTACTGGCCAGATATTGCGGCCTTCAGTGTGCTTAAGATAATTATGAAAAGGGAAAGGCAGAAAAGGCATGTAAAAGCAAGTACGGTTGATAAATTCACTTCTAGTGGACTCAATTTAAAATTTTTGCTGCTGGAGAGAGGTTTGCGTAGTGACACCTTTTTATGGCAAGGTGCATTCTGCAATTTCTCTAAAAAAAAAGACCTTGAATTCAAGTGTTACAGGGTGGCCAAGGACTGCGCAGTGATAAAACAATGGCAGGAAAAGTCATAATATTTCTATATAAAGCAAGAAATAGCACATAGTAATAATTTTTTTACAATGAACATGCACCATTTGCATGACATGACATTCATTCATATAAAGCAAGTCTTCAAGTGGAAACATCAATCCCAGGTACTTCTCGTCTGTAAATGGTAAATACTGCACCTCTTCCATATTTCGGTCACTCATGTATTACCTATCCAGTTTGGCTGGCAAGGCATGTAAAAAATTTTAATGCCTCCTCATGCAAAGAAATTACATTTTCTTTGCTTCTAAATAGCAGCGAGGCAACAAGGGGTACATTTTAGCGCAATCTATGAAAGAAAGGCATGAGAAGAAGTACGAGAGAGCAGAAAGGTTGGGCGCTCAGCAACAAGTTTTATGCAACAACAAGAGCTTGAAATTAATGCTCCATACCGTTTTTGCTGCCTGGATGGAGCATAGCGCAGCCAGTCCGCAATACGGGCGTTCACCAGGCACTCTGTTGCTGTTGGAAACGAAGGTCGCAGAGCCTCTGAAAAAAAGAGAATTTTTACATCAACTATTTGCTCAAAGCACAAATCTTGAACACTCTTTCTTTTGGCAGGCTGTTGCTAGTTTTGAAAAGCATGCAGAACAAACGGTCCGACTGAATTTCTACAACACTTACATTCAAAAGGATTCCAAATGTAGCAAAAGGTGAAGGACAAAAATTCACAAAAGCCATGACAGCTTTTAGCCAGTGAACCATTAACTTTTGAAATAATGCTTAAAAGCTTCGGAAACAAATAATAATTACCTGCAATGGGTACAGGTAGTGTCCATGACATCACAAAATGCTAGACATCACTATTGGGCTATTAGTGACCTGAACCAGATAACTCCATAGGCATGCTTTTTTTTTTTGTTAAACTCGTAATGACTGATGAAAACAATAAAGTGCAAACATAATGCTCACCATATAATGAAGTACTTGCCACTTTTATAAGAAATAAGCTGTTCATAATTTTAAGCATTTGGCTCTTTACAATTACAATGCAGTGCCATACGTTTCCCACCTCATCGAGCTGTTGCTTTGTTTAGATGGTTTCCATGTAAGCTTAACATACACTACTCCTTAAGCTGCTATATTCCTGATCGTGTCAAGCTATGTATAACTAGTACAGACTCGATGTGCAGAAAATAGCACCTTGTAGTCCATGCAACAATATGATCATCGTTTTCATTTTTACCAGAGCACTTTTTTTTGCTTTCTCGTATTCAGAGCCAAAGATTAACAATAACGCACCGTGAAGACAGCACTAAATAAGAATTATTAAGTTCCTCACCTTTTATTACTCGCGTCAGTCGCAGGCCTATTAACGGCCGCTTTCCCTTTCGCCCTGTCAACGAGAAATCTTGGGCAAGGATGTCATTCATGCATCGTTTTAGGATGTGGCGCACAGCATCTGGCAGAGAGGCTCCCCCGATGTGCGAGAGATGGGAAATCTGAAACAGAAGCACGCGCTGCTTAGCTACATATCAACCTGCTCCTTAACCACATATTAACTTAAAAAGGGCTCTGACCAATGCCTCAGATTTTATTATCTCCAGCAATGACATACATGCCTTGCTCGAAATTAAAAACTGCAAGCAAGAAAATGAACACTCCTTCTTCAGCAAATATGAAAAGGATCAACGTTTATCTCCTTCAGCACCCACCAGTCCTGCTCTGTTAGCGTCATCTTGGAGTAGGCGCTCAAGCTCCTCCAGACTTGACTGTGTTGTAAGGGGAAGCAAATCCAGCACGGAGGAGTCCAAGCTGGGCCCTGCAGATGGTCTTTGCTGAAGGTCTATGGCACTTTCAAGGCGCTGGATACCTTTACTTTGAGCGCCCAGCTCAGCTTTGATCTCTTTCAGGGCTTTCAAAACCTTTTCAAGCATTGCTGAAAAAATGCAAAGAATAAACTAGTACAGCTCGTTCAAATGGACACAAGAAAAAATTCACTTTTCAACGGAAGTCATGCGCCGAGTTAAATTGTGAATAGGGGGTGGCAGCATGCTGGCCGAGGCATACATCACGCCATACATAGTAGGATGTGTGAAAAAGCGCGAACTCCATGTCAGTGTAACATATATATTATCCAAGATCATCGAAGGTTAACTTACAAGCTACATGGGTCCTGCCCCCTCTCTGAATTGCTGATCTGGAGTCCTCTGGAAGGACTGAAGTGGATGTGGTGCTTGGTGCATGTGTGGCCGCTGGTGCAGGCAGTAAAACTGAAGCATTCTTGGGCAACTTGGGAGGGGGTGGGCTTGACACATATTGCAGACTGCGTGGCACAGAAGGGCGCTCATTTACTGCCTTGTCAAGCGAGTCCTCCGCACTTTCATCCGAGGATTGGAGACGCTGCGGCCGCCTTCTCTTCCTTTTTGGTGCTTCTTCATCAGCCCCAGACGCCAAGTCGGAGGTCACCGTCGCCTGCTTTTCTTTTCTCGGGCTGCTTTGTAGCTGTCTAAGAGCAGATAAAATGAACACGAGTCACAAATCAGAATGTCAAAAAGTATGAGTTGTTAAGCAGTGCCCAAGAAACAAATTATGGAGGAAGAAAACAGAAAAAGGAGAAGGCAGGGAGATTAACCAGAAACACTTCCGGTTGGCTACCCTACACTGGGGGGTCGGGGAAGGGGAATAGAAAGACGAGAAATAGAGAGGAAAGAGAAAAAAAAAGAGAGAGAGAAACAAATTATAGCTCACAAAATTCAAGGCAAGAGCTGTAACAATGGAGAAAGAACAATTCATAGCTGAGCAAGTTTTTTCTGCCAGCTTTGTATGCCTTCAGAATGCAGCAGTAAGAAATTCAAGAGTATAGTCTATAATATAAATATCAGAATAGTCCTCTAGATGAAATGTGGACTTGCACTTAATGCATCACCATGAATAACTAAAAGAGAAAACAAAGAATTTCCTTGTTTAACAGTACAGCTGTTCAAGCTGGCCATAATCTGTCCTACGCAAACAAAACACGTCGAGTGGCTATGCGCCACAGGAATTGGGTAAGCACCACTACTGAGTACAGCAGGTGTGAGCGTTAAGTGAAAATGAACAGAGAGTGAGAAAGAAAGCGATTGAAAGAAAATGATAGAAAGACATAGACAGTGAAAGAAAAAGAAAGAAACAGACACAAAAACGAGAAAGAAAAAACAGAGAGCAAGACAGGAGGAGGAATAGAGGGAAACAATGAAAGGGAAGGGACACGAACACCCTTCATCTCTGTCCTCGTTGTATCGCGCTGAATGAAAAAGGAAGCGATAAACAGAAAAAAGAAAAAGAAAGAAATAGGAAGAAACAGATACAAAAAAAAAGAGATACAATAGAAAGAGAAACAAAGAAGCAGGAGAAAAAGAGAAACAAGCAAGGCTGACCAGCTCCACTCTTCCTTCAGGCTTGGCACCACTAGTGTGAAGCTGCCACAATTTTTTGGTGAGCTTTTGAACGCACAGCCGAATAAAACAATAAAAACAAATTAACATTTTGTTTCTGCAGCAGTGCATTTTTGTGTAGACATTCAATAAGCTAAAGAATTAAAATGCTGCAACAGCTGCTTACCACACGTCCCTAACACGCGGCACTTGTAGATTTCCCAGTCATACGATGGCCTCTCGAGATGTTTTATGGCAGCCGTCACTTATGAGCACCTTTGTATGGTGGCCATTTGACTTCTTTGTTTCCGATAACCCAACTCGAAGGCACTACAGACACGTCGTCACCCTCATCAAAATGTACAACGCTGAACAGCTTTCTTGTACCTGAAATTTGTACACACAAAAGCACTATTCAAGTAACAAACTTGCAAGTTAACGTCTTGTAAAAGAAGGAGTGATGCAGCTGTACTTCAGTCAGTGTGCAGTGTTTTGTTTTTGATTTAGAGCAAATGTAAAAGATGGCCAACTAGCAACATTAACAGGCATCACTGCAAGTATGAAGAAGGGGAAATATTGCATAGCTCTGTGGTCAATCTGGTAGACACACACACTTGTGCTGAACATTCTCGACACGCCAAACTGAGAATTCCTCAGATAGTCCTTGAGCAGAAAAAATCATCAATTCTGAAGATGGCAGAGGGCAAACATACAAATTATTCAACGTCGAAAAATAATGACCACAGATGAAAATTCCTGATGGCGAGCACAAAAAGTTCGTAATTAACACAACATGTCCATTCTTGAGCTTCACGCAGTTATCAAGCTTATTCAGTTTCAGCACAGTGCCTTCCATTGCAAGTGTGGAGTACTGGTCACCATGAAAATCAGGTGGCACTGGTCCTTATTGTGAGGCCCAGAAAGTTCCATTGGGCGATGATTCTGCGAAGGCGACACACCATTTCCAGTGAGACCACTTTCACTCAGGCGCCTGACAACTTGCTGAAGAGCTCGAGAATGCGATTTGATTAGCTTCTTGATTTGATACAAAAAGTTCTCGAAAGGAAACGCTGAAAACTCATCGAGTGGACCAAAATTTCTAGCATCACCAGCAAGATGCAGCAGAGAATGCATGTTATACACGTAGATGCCTTTGCCATAAAGCGAACCAGCTTCACTAACAAATTCCTGAAGGATGCGCTCAGCCATGTCCATGTGGCGGGTGGTGAAATTAGGACAGATAAGAATGGTCACAGCAGCGCTCAGTTTTAAAAAATGCTTGAAGAACCTGTCTTCTAGGTTTCCTTTTAAAGCAACTGGTCCATAACACAGCAAGAAATTTCTGAGCTCTACTGCTTTCCAGTGCTCTAAATACTGCAGCCCACGAGGCCTCCGCTTCATGTCGCTTGGAGCTGACTCTCTAAAAGTCGCAAGCTTTGCAGACACACGAAGCTTTGCAGCAACAGGCATCCTTGAACTGCAGGGCTTTCCATTGACCCAGTACTGTACAAGGAACTTCTTCATGACTCCCAGACATACCAAATGCATATAGTCCAGTGGGAACTGGGTGACGAGTCCGACATTCAAGCACAGGAGAGGAGACTCCCCATGGTGATGTTCTTTCTGCACTTGATTCGGAAACTCTCGTCAGTTCGAAGTGGGCTATTACAATCAGGGAAGATCACCTTCTGGTCAACCTCCGAGTAGGTTCCTTTCTGAGAGCACTTGTCGCATCCAAAGTACGCCATGTGGCCTTTTATGCACTTAATGTACGCTCTCGCTGGAGCGTCACAAACTAATGCATGAAGTCTCACAGAGAACACTTTTCCATGGTGTGTGAGACCCTCTCCTACCAGCATACTCATCTCCTGGACAAAATCTTTCAAGTATGAACCTAAATCCTGTGGTTTATGCTCCCCTTCATAAAGGGCGACTATGAAAGGTGAACGGACTCTGCTTTCCTTCACCATTACGAGCACGGGCCAAAACTGCCTCCGTGAGCTCTTGGAGATGGGCAGGCCATCGATGTTGACTATCAAAGACAAAGTGCCGCATCCGTCGGTGAGATAATCTGAAGCGTGGGTGGTCAGTTGGGACGTCATTCCAAAATAATAGTACAGTCCTCCACCAATAGTCCGCAGCTCAACATCTCTCTGTGTCTTCAACAACGTCCTTGCATCTGCGGGTAGCTCGGGATGGTAAACTTTCAAGATCTTGAGCAGAGAAGTGAAGTGTGATGCAGGCACTTGGGTACTCAGAGCCCATTCTTTCAGATCATCCTGAAGACACAACGTTGTGTTGTTTACAAGGGACGTATGCGTAGCCGCGTTGGTCTCATCGTTGCCATCTAAACGCATGTGTTCAACTTCACAAGTACTTTCTATACCAACTGAACTATCAGAAAAATCACCGCTGCTCGCCGAGTCACTATGATGGTCAAGTAATGGGGAATGATTGTTCAATACTGACAGAGGTGCCACTAAGGACGAACTACTTTCATCATCAGGGACCAGTACAGAAATCGGAGATGCTCTATCAGGCTCGACGTCACTCGAGAAAGCACCTTCGTTGCTTGATTCACAGCCTGAATGGCAACTTTCAATTTCACTTCGTACTGAAGCCGTTAATCTCCTCTGCTTCTGTCGATAGCTAACGCTACCGAGAGCGCACTTCACTCTCTTCATCATGCAAAGAATGTGCACGACAATATCACACAAGGAATTCATGAAGACATACAGAAAGTAATGCAAGTGCACTGACCGCCAGTGACATTCCCGACGCCGTCTTTCAAGGAAGCCGCTGTCATAATTGCCGGTGGTTCGAGAATTCCAACGCCGAAGCGACCCGTATCTACACGGAATGGTGAATACGATACTATAGCCAGCACATGCGAAGCGGCGCAACACGGAAAGCCCGCCAAGACAGCCCGTCCGCTCCGTAGCTAATGACGACGACGATGGAGTTTCCTTGGTTTCCTCCCACGAAAATATTACCTTTTCTTTCTAACACTCAAAAAATTATTCTTTCAAGAAATTGCATATATATGTTTAATTAAGTAATATAAATATTTTACGTAAACTACACGTTGTTATATCGAGTTTATAATTTACAGATGGCCTCTGAGACAGTCGAAGTACGACGTACGCTTTGGTACGCTTCATGCACCAAGTCTCGGAGGCCTTATTCGGTTTATTCCAAACGTTTCATCAAAGTAAAGCTGCACTTGAGCGCGCAGAGGAATGGAAAAATAGAGAAAATGGGAGAGAACACGGGATCGGGGCATGGGGCATTACCCACCGCGTGCACCGCGTTATCTGCGCCATACTTTGACTTGTAGGGGGACGCTGTGCTGAACCTTAGCCCCCTTCCCCAGATGGGGAAACCTATCCTCAGGTGCGTCTGGAAATGACCTCGCAAAGCCGTTGGTTGTGACGTTGCAAAAAAAAGTATAGCAGCTTTTTTTAAATTCCGGCCTATTAAAAAGGGTCATCCTAGAAACAACTAAAAAAGAAGTGCGAACATCGGTGCATTATCGCGGCAACATTCGCGCCCCAACATTGTCTCACAATGTTGCTTCAACATTTGAAAATGCTTTACGATTTCATATAACATCCACGCATATTGCCGCAATATTGTCTAAAGTTGTGCAACGTTGCGCAACATAGCAGATGTTGCATAAACATTGCCACAACAATTTGTGCTACTAGGGAATAACGTCCCCTATAGCTTCCCTTGCTTCATTTTCTACTTGTTTACAATCAGACTGGGGAGAGAAAGCTATAATTCTGAACTGCCATAAATGGCCAGAGAAGGCGAGGCTGACATAGAAACGAAGTTGAAGTTTAACATTATAAGTTAAGAAGAGGTGAAGGAACGCGGAGGGGAACAAACGGGAGGAGAAGCAGCGTATTCAACAGTTTTAGTTGGGCATCCGCAGCAGCCCTGCGGTACTCAATTCGAAAACTCTTTGGTGTGCGAGTCTGGTAGCACTCTACAAAAAGGGGCGCACACAATGAATTCAGCGCCATGGTTGCTGGACGAAAACGTGTGTTTCCATCAAGCGGTTGTATCTGTCCTCTGATAAGGCGCCTCGATGCCAGCGTTCGTTCGCCGGCATCCAGGAGCCCCATGCTCTGAGGTATTGTTGCGCCATATTCCGCAGTCGCCTCTAACTATGCGAGCCTGTGCGGGCCTCCGAGACCGGCTGCGTCAGGCGTGCAATGCGGCGCTTTAAGTGGACGGAGTGGAAGTCGTCGCATCCTCACATGTTCAAGATTGATGCACGATAAGCTACTGCCACAGTAATTTTCTTTTTAGTGAAGCCTAAATGGGCGTTGCTCCGCCCGCTAAAATTTTGCGAGGACAGACAGCACCTCCAGAGGAAGAAAACGCAGTCTTGCGTGCAGTGCGGTTATGTCAATCTTGTAATCTAGCGCAAGACGCTAACGCGCACGAAAGAGCGTTGAGCTTCGAAATGCGTCACCGTCGAAAACATTACAGCATCCTGGAATGGGCGGCCACCCGTATCGCACCTGTCATATCCTGCTGCCTTGTACTCATGGAGAGCAAATGGCGTTCCTGGTTCCTGCTTAGGGTCACTCAGTTCTAAGTCAGTGTTGATTTCGAGAATACTGATTCTCACTGCAGCTCGCTCGTATGCCTAACGAAATACCTTGCGTCTACTCCATATCATTGTTTACGATATAATGAAAAATTCTTTCAAATAGCGTTCCGCAAGGACAGCGCGGAACACACCGGCGAACGAAGACGCGGCGATCGGACAGAGCGAAACACGGTAGGCGAAGGAACTGGCACAGTAATCCGCGTCACCTAAGTCACAAATGACGTCATGCTACAATGCCACCGTGTGTACACTCGGCGACAACTTTTCTTGACGGCACTGTGGAAGATACAGAACCGAAACTCATGCCTGCTACGGCGACAAAATATAGTACTTAAGTTTATTGATAATTTTCTCATTTTCTTTGCTGAAATATGCTTTATATATTATGAGACTCAGACTATTGTGGGAAGTCGTAGGTAAAATACAGTTATCGTTCACTTTGCAAAAATACCTTCCTTTTCTTTCCATTTCTTAGACAGTACCATATTTTCAGCACGCCCGTTTACCAAAGTAAACATGACGTCCACGACATTGTTGGTCAGTGTGCGGCCACAAACTTGCTGTTTAGTTCTCAAAGAAAAATATACTCGTAATATGACACCAAAATGTACACTGGGCAATCGAAATGTTTTTCCTTTCCACATTTTTTGTCTATATAATTTTCTACATGTGTTACGATGGCGAGCGAGCAAAACCGAAATCAGCCGCAAGCTGCCGACTACTTGCGGAGCAACACGAATGGGCGGAAGCCCCGCCTCCGTAGCCTTCGCTCCAGTGTCAAGATTAATTTGTCGCCGAGTATAGTGAAGTTGCCGCGTGAAGTCACAATGATGCCATATATTGCATATATGTGTGACGTCATTACGACGTCGCATGAAGACAGCATCACATGGCGTTGTCGCTTGGTCAAAGGTGAGCCGATGCCGAAGATAGTGCAGAAAGCGTCAGAGGGACGGAACTTTGCAACTGACTGAGAACTTCAGGGTAATTTGATGCGTGTCTCACACAGTGCACCTCGTTATGCCTTCTAAGAAGTGTGGTGCCTGATTGTGTAGCTTAATGTATCACCAAATAATTGCACAGCAGGCTTTCCCCTTCAAGTGTTAGAGAGCGTAACACGCTGTCCAACTCTCTTTTTCTTTTTCGGTGAGCGTTACTCCCCGTCTATGAAGTTTAACAAAATATTCCATCGGCAATACCCACGCATAACTATTCATGTGAGGCTTATCCACTGTCATCGCCGATTCTTGTCAGACAACGCGCGATGCGCATAGCCGTGTGGATTCTATAAGACATGCAAGCTCCAGGGGTTGCGCTGCAATGTGCATAACCCATGTACAAAAAGCCGCCAATTTGACTTCCGCTACTGACGACAGTCCTCGGCGCTATCGCTGTGTTAGGACTACCGTTGCTGGTGTTGACTGGGCACACTCAAGTTAGTCGAACAATGAGATTTACATTTACCGACACTTTGGGCTGCATTATTCTTCACCATCGCCATATTTTGACAATATTACCTCGACCATAAATCCCTGCTATGGAAAGCGTAAACATTTTCCATGCTCAGAGCACAAATACAGAAGTGGTTTTCTTTATTAAAATTGAGTTCTCAACTATCGCAATGCGCTGCTATTGCAACGCGATGCGCAAGCTATTTCGCTGCTCAAGGAGCGGAAACAACTTTCTTCATGAAACTCAGAATACAAGTTATCCTTAATATGGACATGGTAATACGGTTACAAGGAAACGTATATTTGGAGATATCTACAAGCATAAACAATGGCTGAGACAATGCCGGACCTGTCCCTTTTAGAACTTAGTCATTGTCCCTCTTCCAGGGAGGGTCCCACTACTGCCTTGTGCCACTGACCCACTACTGCCTTGTGACAATACGATCTTCTTAATTGGCGCCAGTATGCCCTCCGGCATAGATTAAATAAAAAAATCACAGCATATCCACGGAGTGAATGATGATGAGTGGGCGAAGCTGCGGAGGTTCATCGGTAAACCGTGAATCTTCCGTGAATTCTGCCCAGTACATCATCACCGACGTGAGATCGGGCGCGTTTATACTAAAGGTTCGATGAGAGTTATGGCGACTTGCAGCTCACTTTAATTTTACATGTACGCTGTGAATTTTCATTGTTTAGAAAACCATTGCTTTAGAAAACATCTGGCGTCTTTCGTTAAGCAGCTGGCGTCTTTTCGTTTTGCTTTAGAAACATCTGGCGTCTTTTCGTTTTGCTTTTAGAAAACATCTGGTGTCTTTCGTTGGTTTATTTCATCAATCAACGGCGTTTTGAAAAAAATTTTTATTGTTTAATCACGCACAGGAGAAATCTCACCAGGCACTACCTTGGAGGTAAACAATGGCTGGTAATGGGAATGAGAGACAGAAGAAGTCGGCTTTTAGCTAACATTTACACTTCTACTTCTACTAACGTTTCCTACTGGAACATGCCAATGGCTGCTAATGGGGAATGAGAGACAGAAGAATTCGGCTTTAGTTAACGCGCACGCTGCGAATTTTTTATTGTTCAACAACGCACAGGAGAAATCTCCCACCGGCACCACCTTGGAGGTCAAGATCTGGTACTAGCGTTACGACTGGTTACGCACTACGAGGGACGAACGGGTGCCGCTTTAAGGAGCTTCGCCCCTAAAATGTTACAACTCGGTTTAGAATGAAAGGCTGGGCTAGTTGGTATGAATTCCGACTTAGGACTGTGCAGCGTTCCCAAAAAAACGACAAGTAAGAAAGAAGTGAACACGACATGCGCTTTTGCGAACGCTGAGCAGTCCTAAGTATGAATTACAACTCGGTTCCCTGGATGAAATCCAGGAGCGGTCGATGCAAAGGATCGCGCTTCCAGCGCGCTAGGTGAAGTGGTTGAACTGGGTGACCACCCCTCGTTGCCATTCTTGCGTTTCCATGTAGTAGTCGTTACCCTTCCGCTATGTTCACTCCGTTATTGTCACGCCATCATCGTTGAGCTGCTGTATACTTGGTCTTTCTTTCGCTTTCTTTCAGGCTGGTAACAATGTGCATGGCTCATTCATGACGTGCGAATGGTCACACGTAGTGAGATGGGGTTGGGGGGAAGACGCGATAGTATCACGCTAAAAGGGATTCCCATAGCGAGCGAGGCCGCGCGGGTCAGCTCAGATCCGAACCATCAGCAACAGCTGATACAACAGGCCCCAAGCAAAGCAACGATCATAGGAGCCCGGGGCTGAGATGCCCTTGGCGTGCAGATCCTCGATATTCGCCCAACCCTTGGTTCAACAAAGGTCATTTCCTCCCCATCATTTCCTCTGTCTTCTCTGGACCCCAATAAAGTTCGCATCATCATCATCATCATCATCATCATCATCATCATCATCATCATCATTTCCTCTGTTCTTTGCGCTATTTATTGGACACTCCTTGATCTCAACAAAACATGATGCTGTTCTGTGTACGTCTCTAAATTAATATTTCTGTGAGTTGGTTATGCTCATTTCAATGCCATGCACTTTGATCAAAAAGGCGAAAAGTTAATTCGTGGGAAGTGAGGAGCAAGTTCTCTATGTCGCTATACTTTCATTTGCGCGAAATCTCCAGAGGCCCGTAGGTTATGTGGTAACCTTATTTAATCGAGAAATGAGGTTTTTGGAATATATTTAGTTTTTGTTATTGGGAAAGGAACACAGAGTAAAGGAACATTTTTGTAGGTTTTCGGTAATTACACGCTCCACCAAAAGTAGAACTTCTCACATTATCGAAATTCGGGAACTCCAGTTTTCGAAAAGACAGCATGAGTCTCTTAAAATGACACTAAAGGCAAATAACATTTTATGTCAGTGGGCCGTCAATGCTTGAGAACGTCTACAGCGTCGATAGTAGTCGTACAGAAACGCTTTAGTAATAGAGAAATTAAGGTAAATGTAGAACACGATTTGCGCCACCAGCGGAGCATTCTTTTATTATAGCCAAGTAGGGCCTCAACACAATTAATCGCAATAATATTATCTGGGGTGTTACGTCCCAAAGCCACGATATGATTATGAGAGACGCCGTAGTGGAGGGCTCCGGAAATTTCGACCATCTGTTGTTCTTAACGTGCACCTAAATCTAAGTACACGGGCCTCTATCCGCGATGCGCAGCGCCTATAGGGGCGCCACTGAAAGCCGCGTAGCGGCGGCCGTTGGAACCGCTCGCGGGTCGCGTATACAGACGCCTCATTCGCGCGTGCGATTCGCCGGTTGTGCGCGTCCCAGATAATTACTTTTGCGGCAACAGTGTGCGCAAAGGAGCCGCACTTTATAATAGTGGACATGTGTCCGATGTCACAGCTGTGTGGGACGACAATGCCCCCATACGCGACAAGTGTTTGTCACAGACAATCGACAACAAGGTTCTCCTACGTAGTGGAGCTCATCGTAAGTACACCGCTTTCTTTATAACGTCCCGATCACTAACGCCTGCATGCGTTGACGCGTGAACCAATGTTTTTTTTCTCGACACAGTAGCTTCGTTTACGTGCCATGTGCTGATATAGTAGATTTTGAGGGAGCGCTGTCGCACCGGCGTATAGATTTCACAGGGTCGGCCACGTGAAGGGTCAGCGTTGGTAAAACTTTGAAACCAGCACGATAAACTTGTGAAAAAATAAACGATAAGCTTGTCATCATCGGTGCAGAAGCGCACAGCGAACATTCTGCACCGATGATCGCATTCCAGTGCCATCAATAGGTAGAATGCAGCCGATTTCGTACAGCACACGTGTGATTCCACGGCGCTTTTTTAAAGGAGCCGTCACCTGCCCTACATTCTTTCGCATTGCGCTTCGCGCCATTCGTTTTTCAAGAGAGCCAAGTTATCGCGTCTTATCAGTAATAACAACCTCATGAGAATTGTAGTGTCTACATGCAGGCGAGGCGACCAAGTGTAAACGTAGTAGCGTTCGCTGAAAACGTAGCGACAAAAAAGAAGAAATAAAAACACGGTAATCGTCCTAACACTGCCGTAAACAAAGCGCGATTGCTTAGCTTCTACGTCGTACAGCCGCAATCCACCGCCGCCGTCGCTTTCGCTCATGAAATAGTACCGGAAACCTGTAGATGTGCGTTCCTGGCGATTTTTGGTGTGTGTGTTTGAGCAGCCGACAACGCAGCAGTTATTTTTCGACATCGCTGAAGCCCGCCAGAATCGTTAAATCACGATGAAAAAAACGCCAGGCCTGCACTGAAACCGCAGCACAGTCACAGCGAAAGCTGGAAGACCGGCGTTTCTAGAGCCCGTTAAGCTCTCTTGGGGCTACAATACAAGTAGACTAGAAAGGTACCCACTACGCCATAAATCACAATTTTTGTGAAGTTGGGAAGCACCTACTAAGGCATTATTCGTCATTCTACGGAGAAGCGAGGCACCAGCTGCACGTCTGTAAGGCATTATGTGCACTTTGTTGACGCGACGACTGATGACGATGAAGAATTATGGCTCAGCCCTTTGTAATGGGTTGGAAGATTTAAACGGCCCACCAGTTATGTAATTTGCATTGGGTGACTCCCGCTCGCTATTTCCCTCTCCCGTCATGCTGCATAACATACGTTGACGTGGGAGAGAGACGGGAGGGGGGGGGGGGGGCGAAGAACATTACTGAGACCCCGAAGAAATGGATCATGCGCTCATGGGCTTCCTTGGCAATCAATCCAAGTGCACTTGCGAGGAACCCACTACGCTATAAAGCATTGTAATTTTACTGAGACCCCGAGGAAATGGATCTGCGCTTATAGGCTTCCTTGGCAACCAATACAAGTGCACTTGCGAGGAACCCACTACGCTCTAAATAATTCTAATTTTTGAGAAGTAGGGCAGCAGGCACTGTGCCATTTTTGGTCATTTTACGGTGATCCGTGGTACTGCTAAACACATGTAAGGCATTATGCGCACTTTGTTGATGCTGTGCCTGGTGACGACGAAGCATTATGGCAAGATCTTTGTAATGGGTTGGAAGCATTTCACAAACCTACTCGTTGCGCAATTCGCATTGTGTGACGCCTGGTTACAGAATTCGCGTTGTGCGACGCTTGGTGCTTATTTTACTCTTCTACCACGCTATATTGCATATGCTAATGTGGTTCTTCCCGACATGAAGCCTGTATAGGACCTTTGTGCAAAGCAGTTTCAAGCACCGGCATGGCTCAGAGGTTGAATACTGGCTCCCACGCAGAGGGCCCAGGTTCGAACCTCGTTCCATCCTGGAATTTTTTCTTATTTAGTTTTTTTTCTTATTTCGATCGATAATGGTTACGGACACCGGCGGCGGCGGCGGCGGCGGACAACTACGGCGCCAAAAACGGCCGGTGAAATGATCTCATAACAGCTTTCGCTGTAAAACACATCCATCCGTGCACCCGCGTATAGACGCTCGCGGGAACACTGCTCGCCGGGCCCCGCGAGCGCTTCCGAGGCGTGGCGGCAGATGGCGTCGTCGGCGCTTTGCGCATCGCCTATACTTGGTATTCACGTGACGCCACGGCAGAGCAGGCTGGCGGCTGCAGCAGCGGAAAGGGCACGACCTGCGTTGGCCACTATGGTAGCGCCATATTTTACAGCGAAAGCCATGCGAAAGCTGTTATGAGATCATTTCACCGGCCGTTTTTGGCGCCGTAGTTGTCCGCCGCCGCCGCCGCCGGTGTCCGTAACCAGTATCGATCGAAATAAGAAAAAAAACTAAATAAGAAAAAAATTCCAGGATGGAACGAGGTTCGAACCTGGGCCCTCTGCGTGGGAGCCCAGTATTCAACCTTTGAGCCATGCCGGTGCTTGAAACTGCTTTGCACAAAGGTCCTATACAGGCTTCATGTCGGGAAAGAACCACATTAGCATATGCAATATAGCGTGGTAGAAGAGTAAATAAGCACCAAGCGTCGCACAACGCGAATTCTGTAACCAGGCGTCACACAATGCGAATTGCGCAACGAGTAGGTTGTGAAATGCTTCCAACCCATTACAAAGATCTTGCCATAATGCTTCGTCGTCACCAGGCACAGCATCAACAAAGTGCGCATAATGCCTTACATGCGTTTAGCAGGTACCACGGATCACCGTAAAATGACCAAAATGGCACAGTGCCTGCTGCCCTACTTCTCAAAAATTAGAATTATTTAGAGCGTAGTGGGTTCCTCGCAAGTGCACTTGTATTGGTTGCCAAGGAAGCCTATAAGCGCAGATCCATTTCCTCGGGGTCTCAGTAAAATTACAATGCTTTATAGCGTAGTGGGTTCCTCGCAAGTGCACTTGGATTGATTGCCAAGGAAGCCCATGAGCGCATGATCCATTTCTTCGGGGTCTCAGTAATGTTCTTCGCCCCCCCCCCTCCCGTCTCTCTCCCACGTCAACGTATGTTATGCAGCATGACGGGAGAGGGAAATAGCGAGCGGGAGTCACCCAATGCAAATTACATAACTGGTGGGCCGTTTAAATCTTCCAACCCATTACAAAGGGCTGAGCCATAATCCTTCATCGTCATCAGTCGTCGCGTCAACAAAGTGCACATAATGCCTTACAGACGTGCAGCTGGTGCCTCGCTTCTCCGCAGAATGACGAATAATGCCTTAGTAGGTGCTTCCCAACTTCACAAAAATTGTGATTTATGGCGTAGTGGGTACCTTTCTAGTCTACTTGTATTGTAGCCCCAAGAGAGCTTAACGGGCTCTAGAAACGCCGGTCTTCCAGCTTTCGCTGTGACTGTGCTGCGGTTTCAGTGCAGGCCTGGCGTTTTTTGGGGGGACGGTGCCAACGAGAACAAACGGTGTTTCTGCAGCTTCGCTGCTGGTGATCTCTGCCTTTTCATTACTTTAAAAGAGTTGCAGTAAAGCACCATTGCTTTGCAACCATGAATGCGGGCCCCTCAGTAAAGTTGAGTTCGTACGCGCAGAATTTAGAGGCGAATGCGAAGAACCGCTACGTTAAGAAAGGGAGCTTTGCGGTGGCGTCGATCCACTTTTGCTTACTTCGAAAGAAACGTCGTTCGATCTCGCGCGTAAAGTAGAACTTTCGGACATCAAGGATTACCTTGTGCACACGACGAGTTTCATCACCCACGAACAACTGAAGGCCAAGAAATCTCGAGTCGCATAATTACCTGACCAGCGGATTCGTGCAAAGAGCCCCAGCTGCGAAGACACGGCGATCAAACATCGCGCGCACCAAGGTAAGACAATCTTTGACTAGGCTGACTGTATTTTTGGATCGCATTGTAACGCTAACGGGTAGTGCTTGCGTATGTGTGTGACAGTGGTGTGATTAATGTTGGAAGTTTGCTTCGCTGCGCAGCGAGACCTCGTGAAACATTCACAAGTGTCTGCGCGAGGTCCTACATATTTTCGCTTCTGTACCGTTACACTACGACGCTACACGAGAATTCCAGGAGTGCCGTTTTGCACAGCACAGTGTCGAGTAGCACAGTTCTCTTCGGAGTTTAGGGAGAAGAAAAACGATACTAAAATAATTGCTTGTACACGTCATTTCCCATAGCGCTGCTGCTTTATAAACAGTGACAGTGTAACTGCACTTTCCAGCGATTACCTTGCTGCGGCATCTTTTTCTTTTTGGTTTGCGAATACTCGTCACCTGCCTAAGTGCATTGCGTTCTACAAAGTGTCGCTGCCAGCGAGGTAGCGGATGTTGCATGTGTCCGCGCAAGTGTGCCTAGAATGGACTACATGCATGAAAGATGCTTGCTTGCGTTTTGCTTCTGTACGGTTGCGGTGATACCTACATTAGTTTCACTCATAGTTGATGCTGCAATTTGCCTTGCTTTGTGTGCGTTTAGGTGGCCTGTGTTTTCTGCGTGCGTAAAGCCAGCAGTTAAATAAACGACTTCATCCTTTTGCAGGTTAACCACTCTCAGGCGATTTCACCTCAGCCACTAGAGCCATGGCTTCTAGTCAAGCAGGATGGCATGGTTAAAGCTGCGCATTGCACCTGTATGGCCGGTCTCAGTGAAGCCTGCTCGCACATTGGGACACTGCTCTTCTATTTAGAAGCAGCTCGTGTTGTGTTGCAGTGTTATCCCTACCTTCAAGGAGTACTGACATGAATCTTAAAATTTTTCGGGTTGTTGCTCTAAATGAAAGCACGGGTGTCGAGAACCCTAAAAAGAGTGTCGTGGTGCGTGGGGATGCATTGCATATATCTTTAATACCGCTTCTTTCAACCAGCAGTTTTGGTTTCGAGAGGGCGGCTTCATAGTGACGTGTCAAGTCTGCCCGTGACGTCACGGGCCGACTGCAACCCACGAAATATGCACCTGCTGTCCTTTGCTGTCAGTCGAACGTGGTTCATGATGAGTGAACTGTCGTCCAGTGCCTCCGACAGCGATTTCTAGGCTGCATGCAGAACCCAGACTTCGCAAACCAAGTGAGCTGACTTGAAACGTCATAGGGCTCTCCATGCGGTGAAGCTGCCTTGCAGATGCTGGGAGATGAACACTTTAAAATCAAACTTAAATATTTATACGCGTTTCCCGGATGCGGTGTGGGGAGAGCGTTAACACTACATGCTAAGGAAACCAAAAACGTCCGTTTTGCTGCACTTCAAAATCGTGTCAGTACTCCTTTCAGTGCTGCACATGTCTGGTCTTTTGGGAGATTCTTGCTTTGACATGCGTGGCTTGGCATATAATTTACATTACAAAAAACATGGTTGCTTAAGGCAAATGTAGGGGCATGCAAGATTAACTTTATTCCCAGCAGTTTCGTTTCTGTTGGCGCAAACAGTGGATTTTTTAGGAAGATTCCTGCTTCAACATAATGGGCACAGCACGTGCGTTATGTGCATGAGAAAACATATGGTCAGTTAATGCAAGAAGGCATTCTAAGGACTTATAAAAGCGCTTTTGAAAGACAAATTCAGGTAGAAAAATGAACTTTATTTCCTGCTTTTGTCCTTACTGCATCGGTGTCTGAAACTTCGTTCAGAGTTCGTACAAGTCTCAGAGGCAGAAATTACGGCGATTGAAGACCCCCGTCAATGCTTCTTCAATGGACGCCAGGTCCTGCAAGTCCACTCGCAATCGCAGCCTCATTAGTGTGAGTACAAATTCTTGGAATTTCGAAAGAGCATTGTTTGGGCTGTGTGGCACACTACTTTCGACAAGTGTGAACAGTGAAATCAGAACTGTGAAGCTTGGTAGGCCCGTGTAAAATTGCACACGGGCGTTTTTCATGCTCCAAAGAAGCTTTCGACAGCCGAAGTGTGTCCAGAGAGCCCTTCACCTCCTGTAACTCGGTGCGTAGGACCTGGTTATCAGCTTCAAAACTCTTCAGAACACTGCCTGTGATGTCAGTTTGAGTTTCAGCATCCTTTAGCACTGAAATAAATGTATAGGCAATACATTACTACGCATTTGCCAGTCAGGTGCAGAGTGCTTGAGATATTTGTCACATTACTTACATGAAGTGGTATTTACTGAAGCTTCAGCTATCGAAGTGGTGGCTTGAACACCAGCTTCAGAAAACTTTACATCTGATAAAAAATGCAGGAATGTGACTCTTAGAATTCCTTGTGTTAAACACTTCCGGTTTGCTCCAACTGAACGAATGCAGTACTCACAATATGAGGCATCCACTACAACTCCAACGGGAGAACCCATTTCAGCTGAGGCCCTGCCTTCCTCGGGTGATTGCACAGATGGTGGGTCTGCAATGAGGTGTTGTCAATCATTGAAGTTATGTTCCTAAATTAAAGTACTCGGGCCGTTTGAACTGTGTAAACACAAATCACTCACAATAAACGTCAGCAACAGTATCATCAGCATCTTGAGCTACGGTTGAAGCTGGTACTTGTTGCAGCATGGATTGACCTGCATTGAAGTGTTGTCATTGCTATTTCACAACCACCAATTTTGTGCTCACATAATGGGCCCACTACTCCAGAGAGGGAAGCACCAAATAGTTTACGCTGTAGGACTGTTGGATATATAACACTCTTTACTGCAAGCAATAGGGTAGAGGATGAGCAAATAGTGAGGTTTTGTAACTTTTTGTCGGAAAGACCAACCATGCAAAAATTAAAAGTACACAACTTGCCACTGCCTGCTAGCTCAAAGACCATCGGGAACAATATAATTCCATTACAAGCACACTGTGATGTAAAATCCAGCCTGTATGAACAGATTATCTAGGGCACTGACCTGAACCGCTTTTGAGTGCGCAATGAGGCGCATGTGGCTCATCAGCTTCCTTGTTATGTGCTGTAACAGGGCGTGCAAGTGGTGTGCCTGTATAGAATCAAGGTGCTATAAAGATGCTGAATGTCATTAAAGGAAATAGTCCCCATGTTTGAATAAGCCATTGTACCCATGACAGTTCTGCACACAGCGCTGTGCTGCACGTTCAACACATTTGAAGGCTGGAGAACTCTGCTATTGCCCTCTTGGATCTGCCTTTGAGGTCGCAGCCCTCTTGCAACGTCGCTGGTGCCTGAAATAAAATGTAAAGCCTTTATGTGAAAATATCTATGCTGTAATCCTTGGCACTACTTACAGTGATGGTTGGATCTCTGCAATTGTTTGCTATTTTCGACATTGCTGCCCCGAGTTCTCACGACATTGTAAGCTACAACCTGTCTGCTCTCTCCTGACACAACTAATCTCAAAACAACTTGTGTAAAATTGGTGCTCATCACTCGATGATTGTATAACATATGCTGCATAACTCTTGAGTTGTGTCAAAAGCAACCTGAATAACAAACAGATAACCTTCAACAGAATAATGCAAGAATACGTGCCAGTCTCTTAGACTTCTGCTGTTTGGAGTGCAACATAAAATGTGGCTGCCATCAACAACACTGTATTCACTAGCACCCACTGAGGTCTCATTGTCTCATTAATATTTTCCTTGCATACACACCATTCACTTGCTTGGCAGTTTCGAAATCTTAAATTTGTTCTGCATTACCAGCACGGGCGGCACCAGGGTTTTTTGGCTGAGCGGCAGCCATGACAAGTGTGTCGTTTTGAGGGAGGTCAGAAGTAGCACATTCAAACATACCTTGCTTCAGATTTAGCAGTTGAGTTTCTGTCATACCCCAAGTGTAAGCTGGGTGCCCAGTCTGGGTTTGTAACGTCCATCAGGTAGGATGGCCTTCCTGCAAGTGTAAACAAGACTGTTTGCAAACACAAATTCGCAGAAAACTGGCAGATTTCTAACGAGCTACTCTCTGCGGTAGCAAGTTCAGTCATTACTTGCAGTCGAGCCACAACTACACGAAAAGCAGCTTTTACGCAAATGAAGTAGGCACTGTTCTAAGGGGTCGTGCGCAAGATAACTTGAAGCAACGGAATCGACAGCACAAGTGTCGCTCGTTTCCAGAACAATGATAGCCATTTCACAAAAACCAACAGGAATAATGTTGTCTGCGCATTAGTTAATTTCTGGTGTTTGCCAACATCACTTCGAGCACGCCGCAGTGGGGGATTCTACAGTAGCTTGGGTTCATTAACCAAACACACGGGCACTTCTGCATTACAAAAACGTGAAAACGCTGCCGCTGTGACCGAAAATCAATACCGCGAACTCGCGCTTAGAAGCGCGAGTACGCGGTATCAGGTCAGTTTGATTTAAAAGAAAAACAAAAGGTGAATGGGGGAACGTGACAGGGCAGCACCCTTTACTAATGTTCATTGCTCTCCCTCCACCTGCTATCGAAATTTAATGACAAGTGGCCCCAATCTGCCACTCTAAGCGCTACAGTAAACGGTAGGATACGTCCACGAACTGCATGACATGACAATTATATTACTGCGACGAGTTCGTGACATCTTCACGATACACGGTGACACAGGCGCCAGCACTACGTGGAAAAGCAATGAGCACATAGCAAATTGATTCCTCAGCTCTTGTTTTCGGAGTGCACGCGTGCCTTTTTAAAGCAATGACGCTTACACAGCTATCTTTAAGCTCGCTACCTCAAACAAGCCAACAAACGTTATGCTAACTACAAACGCTACAGCATTACTAGCGTCGACCAACCTATGCAAGCCCAGTCCATGATATTTATGTTGCGCTATATGTAGCAGAACGACAAAAAGGCACTCACCAGAAACGAAGTGCTCGCTGCAGACCTTGTAGTGAGTAGCGTTGGTATTAATGTCACCACGGTTGAGGCGACGAAACCATTCCACCCGACGTTTCGTTGAGACCTCGAGGGTCTGGTTGCACTGCCGACGAGCAACAGTCGGAACAGACAAAAAACTGACTTTCGTCGTGTTTTCACCACAGTCAGCTTTCCGCCTTGACTCGTTGTTGCATTCCAACACAGCACAGTTAACCATATTTGGAATTATTGTTGATGACGCCTGATTACAATGCCCAGTCAGCGCAGCTCTTACGCTTCACAGCAGCACGAAACCAAAGCACTCCCCCAAAAACATGGCGACAGGAAGCGGAAGTCTCACCGCGCCGGTTCGAGCGCTTCCCGTCATGCCGCACGAGAGCGCAGCGTTGCTTACGCGTGAATACCACCTATACATTTCGTCTCCATCGAAATGCGACCGCCGCGGCCGCGATCGAACCCGCGACCTTCGGTCAGCAGCCGAGCACCATAACCGCTATACCACCGCGGCGGACATAATAATCGGAAGTATTCAAACAATCCATGATAAAAAAGAACATTTCAGTGCAGTGCGTTACAAAACGTAATGAAATGAAACTTGTGTATCTCAGTATGGTTCATGCAATGAACTTCTTGAAACCCTTGAGAACGACACATATTGCATTTTCGTCGGCTGTGTTCCTCTAAAGCCCAACGTTCTGCAGCGCCGACTTTCTTGGAGGCCTTTCTTGGAGGCTGGTGGTTTGAACTGCGCTAGCGGTATGCGGACCATTAAAACGCGATTTTCCTTTAAGCTAGACATTTCCTCGACACGAAACAAGCGCTACGAGGTTTCTGGAACGCTACCACCACAACGATACACTAAGGCTTATTACTTGCCTTTAGTGTCCCCTTCAGCTAACATTCTCGAAGGCACTCACTAATTATAGGAATTACTGAAAAAGACGAGCTAAGAGACGCGCGACTTTTTTATCTCTGAGACCCTGCTTGCCAGTCTAAGATGTATTATGCGTTTAGTACGTTCGATTGCTGAGGATAGAAACAAAACGTTACGAAAAGGTGTCTGAAAGAATGAACGTATACGAATAGCTGTTCTCAGTGTGCGTGTGCGAACGTTGCATTGCGTAAAACACATCGCTTGAGACACTCACCGCTGTGAATTCGTAAATTTCCCAAGTCTTCAGAAGCGATAGATTAAGGTCCTTAAAAGTAACAGGCTCCGGACATTTTCCCACATTTAGAGTGGTGTTTTCGAGATCGTGAGCAATATATTGATTCAAGAACGGCGTGAAACGCACTTGTAACTTTTTTTCCTTCGTCATTGCAAGTTTGCCTTTGCGATAGAGAATACATCTGAAAAAAAAAAAAACGAAGTGCGCGCATTTCCCTGAATTCTTTACTGTTTTACGAAGACGCGCAAGAACAATTTCATTTGAAGATGATTTGAATAAGGTGCAGAAGTTAACGCGCATTAGGTATTTTCGGGAGAACACCACACAAATTATAAAAAAATGCTCAGCTTTATAAAGGTCCAAGCTGGATAGCACGCCTTTATTGTATCTTTGAATAATCGAGTGCAAAACCACCTTAATACAATATATCCTCACAACTTTCAGTTTTCACAAATAGATGGACCTACAGCAATGTTGGTGTTTTTATTGCGACCGCAAGCATGATTGCACGGCCGCTTTCTTGCAATTCTATAAAACCGAAAAACAGTGGTGCAAGCTGTCTATCCCAGCATCGGTGCCTCACACAATCTTTTAAACATTGTCTGTAGGGTACCGTTAAACGTTTCGACCAGTCCATTCGCAGATGGCGTGCTACAGCGTTCGTTCGAAGGAACTTGATAGAGCTAGCAGACGACCAGCCTCTATCATGGGCTCCGATGTAAAACTTGTGCCTTGGTCGTTTACAGTTTCGTATGATAGAGAGATACGGTCTAAAATCCATATTAGTTCTTGTGCCATGCCGACTGCAACAATGACAGGGAGTGCAATCGCAATCTGCATATCGAGTGGAATCTATACAGGCCCCATACATGTTCTATATTTCTCGTCTCAGTGAAGAATGGCAGGGGAGGGGGGGGGGGAGGAGGGTTAGGTAGCAGGTAGTCTTCAAGAGAGCGAGATTGACAACCACCCACTTGCGACACGAAGCCACGAGGGAATCCATGCGGATTCTTCACAAGGAAGGCTTCATATTTGCCGAAAAATTCGTTCTGGTCCGGGGATCGAACCCGGGACCAACGCCTTTCCGGGGTGGTCGCTCTACCAAATGAGCTAACCAAGAAGCTAGCAAGTGAGAGTGATAGAGGGTGAGCTAATCGGCAGCTCGAATCGCATGAACACTGACTGCTGGAAATCGGCCCTGGTCCGGCGTCGATCACCGGACCAGGACGAAGTTTTCGTCAACAAAGAAACTTTCTCTCTGAGGAATCCCTGCGGGTTCCCTTGTGGCTTCGTGCTACAAACGGGTGTTTGTTAATTTCCTTCTCTTAATGCTTTCGCCATCGTGGAATAACTAACAGTCAAACACAGTTAGAATACGGACAGTAGGGAAATGAACACAGCGCTGAACTCGGAACTAGATTGATTTTCGAAAAAGAAGGAACACATATAGAAAGCAGTGGGTCACAAAAACCCTGCACATGTGTTGCAAAACAACACGAATCATGTCTTGCCTAATAGATAATTGTACTCTTCATCTAGTAGAATGATTGAAGGGTGACTTGTACAATATTTACTGCATAGTTTTTATTTAATTATTCCACGATGAACTTCCACCAACTAGCCGAATTCTCGATTCTGCTTCGCCATCTTGCAGGGTTATGCACAGCCAATTTCCAACATTTAGATAGGTTGTCGCGTCTTTTTCGTATCTATCAGCGCTATCATCGAATTCCATGGTCGTGCCGCGCATGCCACGTGGTTCGAGCGGCAAGCCACGATGCGAATGCCTTGGATTCCGTAAGCCAGCCCGATCCAATGCCTTCCTGGGAATTCACCACGATCACATCTAATAAGCCAACAAAGTTACCACGCAGCGATAGATCCGTTATTATTGACGAACGCTCTATCATCGAAGCACCATGCGCAAATACCCGTATATACAGGCGCTGCTATCCTACAAGACGGCGGGACGACATCATTCCTGAGCACTACGCACAACTTCATCAGTGGTCACCAGCGTCATTATCTACAGAAGCTAGTCCTAGCAATGGAACTTCAAGCCATTCATGACGCTGTGCGGGATGCCACCTCTGAGCTGCCTACAATTGAGCAACATGACATATTAACTGATTCTTTAGCGGCTGTCCAGGAACTCAAGAAGGTTCATAAGGCGATGGAAATCTGCGATGCGATACATACCATGAACCGTAATACAGCTACTTGCGTCAGGGTACACTGGATCCAAGGCCATGCCGCGAACCTTCACAATATTGCTGCTGACAAGCAGGCACACTGCCCTCGTAATACAGATCTTCCTTATATTCCCCTTCCACCTGAGCCCCTAAACTCACTCCGTGCACGTAAAGATGTTCTCGGGCAGGATACACGCGCTCTTATCCCACCGTGTGTCCGCTCTCTCCCCCTTCACCTTACTAGGACGGAGGAAGTCGTGTTTAAGAGGCTTCGGGCAGGGGTGGCCCTTAGACCAGCTGTTACCTCAACGTGGAACTGGTCTCATTTACCAGTGGGTGCTACGTGTCCGTACTGTTCTATTGCATACCACCTTACAGAGGCATGCCAAGGGTTACAGTCGGAACGCTCCCGTCACCTCCTGCAAGCCGGCCTTCGCTATAGTGACACAACCACTTACGACTGCTGGATACATGACAACAGATTCCACTAGACAACGCTTCACTTTACACAAAACACCGACCTAACGGCGCACATTTAAGGCACATATACACACAAAATATTATGCCTGAAGAGCAAGTCTATGTCGCAATAAAAAAATTTGCAGTGGCTTAGCTGGGCTATCCAGGATATACGTAGCGTTAGCAAAGGTTCAGCTGATTATTCTTAGCTTTCCAGATTGTCTAGGATTATTAGCCTTCTTCTGTTCATTCTTCGTACGCTGAACCGCTAATTGCCAGGCAAGTATACTTAGGGATCCGATGAGATAAGCTTCTCGGCTCTTCTGCGCCGTCGAGCAGCATTTGCGCTCTCCTTCTCCATGGCGTTACCCACCTGCAAACGCCAGTCAGAAGCGCTATCAAGCGGCCTCAGCGCAGTGTCAGACGGCGACTGCACAGCGAAGGTGAATAGCTGCGCGCGCGCCGGCGCCACTGCTACGACGTCACTCCTCTCGAATGCGGCGAGCCGCGCGCGGCGGTGGCAGAGTCCGCGCGCGCGCCGGCGCCTGCGTGTCTACCGCGCCTACGACGCCACTCCTCCCGAACGCGCAGACCAGCAGCGGCGAGCCGCGCGCGACGGTGTCGGAGAGCGCGTGAGATGCCAGCTCCGGTGACCCAGCTGTGTGACATCACTGATCCTCGCGCATGCGCAGCACGGCTCATGACCCTCCACGCGAAATCGGCTCCGGCTAGGCAAGTGTAGCTAACGCTACAAAAAAAGAAAAAAGAAACAGGTAGGCCACGGCAGTCATCGCGCCGCCAGCTGCCTGAGTCAAACCAACAAGCATGAGGACGACGGCGCAGCACGCCGGCCACTTTCACGTCAGTCCTTCCTTGTTTATGTCAGGCCATCGTCAAGTCATAGTTGAACAGCTGCGTTGGCTGCAGCCCTTTTCCTAGTAATTTCTTCATATGAGTGCGCGTGGCACTGCAAGTGTTTCGTCACAGCTGTTCGTCCATTCTTGAGGCGGTTCATCGCAGTTCTTTTTTTATTTTAGTTGCGCTGGGCCTATTGGGAGCTTTACTATTGTCGCGCGTTCTTTAAGCTTCTCAAAGAGTCCAGCAATTCAGGATGAAAAATCAGATCAAGAAGGCTGTCCATTCACAGACGCGACGCCAGAGGAAACCTTCTGTATGTTTCATGGCTGGAACCATCCAGGCATTGTTGAATGGTTAATTGTGAGTGCGCCCCCTTTTTATAGGAATTACCAAGTGAATACGTCTTTTTTGATGTGACGAGAGGGGTTAGCTGCCACCGGGCTCCGGCGAAGAAGGATTTTGCGCGCTTTACACTACAAGTGTATTTCTTTACGGGGTTACAACCAGGCTAACCGCCTTAATCCAAGGCCCGAGGACGAAGGCGAGCGAAGGCCATGAGGCGTGAAGCCACCGGAAGCCGCGTTTTTGTCCCGGAAAAGAGCTTTTCTCTCTTTTTTTTAAAGAAATACCGGCTTGTAGCGCAGTAGTAAACTGTACAATCGACCGGAAAAGTCGTCAGGGAAGACATTTCACGCGTAAGTACCTCAAAGTTGCATTACTTTTTACGCATTTTGTACGTTGCAGCACTCCGCCGTATTCGGACGGTGTCGGCACGGCGTCTGTAATCTTTCGTGTAGCGTTCGTCGGCGTCTAAAGTGAGGCGTAATCGCAGAGTTTGAAAAAATAAAAAATAAAAACGATCATAACAACAGCTGCCACCCGAGAATATTTGAATTGCGTGACTGAGACGCACAGAAGACGCCGGCTTCCGGGACAAACAGGGCATCTTCCGGTGGCTTCACAAGCGCCCGCCTCGCAGTGCGGGAATGCGCCGTCCAGCCTTTTTAATGGAGGTCAGTGCTCCCGACGCGCTCCTTTTATCACGGTCCGAGCACGCGTTAGACGCCGACTGCCTATAGCAGGCCCGCCGATGCGCGTTCCTCGCAGCGCACCAGGAGATGCCCCGCGTTCCTGCGGAACGCGGACAGCGTATGGCAGGTACGCCGATGAGCGTCCCTTGCAGGCCGGTTCTTTGTATTGGTGCACTATGTACTGTACTCACGGAATAAAACACGTCAATTTAAGGTTTCGTAAAGCACAAGTTTTCAGCGTTCTTAGTGTCGCATCGCCTTCATCTTGGCTCGTATACTTCCAGCGACGTTAAGATTACATTTAGTAGTCAAATATGTGTAGCGAAACGGCGTACTTATTGCTAGTAATTGCATATACCAGCTGCTAAGGTTTCGATGTCGCATTTCATTCCGTGAGCCCCGTATACATGTTAAAGCAGTGACGTAATAGATAAAAAAATTTCTTTAGAGTATGAATGAAACAGGAGGTCCGCTTAATCGGTGACACTCGCTATTTATACATACTGAGAATTGCTATAACTTACCCTAATCCTTTCTTTGAATCAGTACCAGAACTGTTAATATATAAATCATTACCTAGAACAAGGCTCTGGTCTGGATGGACTAGGAGGGGTTGTTCCTAGAAAATAACAGGAAGAAATGAACGCCGCGCAGTTGCGCAACTGAAAATATTAAAAGTGAAAGCACACACTGTAAAGTGTAATTCTCTATGAATATACGAATTAAAACAAACGTGTTTGCGAAGACCGATTCATACAAAAATTATGCGACTTCACAAGCAAGCTGATAGTACGCGTTTGCAACAGAAGGCCCACTGCGGCGCTTTTGGCAGGTCAGTGGAGCTCAATTAGATTCGCTGGATGCGCTCCTTTGCACGCTTTAACACCTCCGTCATTAATGCAAGATTGTTGGCTTGAGAGATGAGCAAATTGTTGAAAAATTGATTTTATTACTGTTGCCAACTATATAGACACTCTAGGCGGGTTTTTGCTTTCGCCGTCGCCGTCATGCTCCGTATAAAGTCCAAATCAATAACATGGCGCCTCGAATTGTATTCATCGTTTAAAACCCTTGCGCACAACACACAAGGACGAAAGAAAAGAGCGCGCACACGAACAAGCGCAATCCAACAACCGATTCATTTTTGAAAATGCATTTGCTTAAGAACCGAAGATGATCATCGCGATATCGTGATAGAACACGATGCGCACAAAGGTGCCAAAAGATGAGTTCGTTCCAGGTAGGCCGGCTAGAAGTTTTGCTTCGAATTGTATGTTCTACGAGCGACTAAAAGCACGCAAGTGCCGGGGACGAACGCGGCAGGTGGAGCGATGAAACGAGGGCCATCTACGTCGCATGAAGGGTGCACATGATAAGATCGTCCTGCGTGCGAGGCCTGCAGTCGATGGTTCTTCAAGCAGAGAGCGAACGCAACGGCCGTCTTTCTCCAGGACACCGTGCTCCAGGCGAAGGAGTGTCGGCGGGATTGGGAGGTGAGGGTGTATGGTGGTAGGGGGTAAGGGGGTGCTGTGCTGAGTCGCTCGAGCAGCAACTCTTTGCTCATAAGGGCGCGGTCGCGAGCGTTATGTCGACAAACCGTCAGGAGACGGCTTGTAAAATTGGTTCTCAACGCTTCGAGTTTAGAGAATTGACAGCAAGCAAACCGCTTCGGTCCCTGGAGCGGCCGCATTCCCTGAACCCATATATGCCCAAACTCAGAAAAAAATGACAAAAATATTTTCTTTTCACAAAATGTGTACTTCTGCCCTCAAAAGAAAGCACAATTTCTTTATTTACTGCCAGGTAAATGCAACACTGTTTTTGGAGTCGTACTATACATGTAGGACACTGGGCATTAGGTGTGTTATGTGCGGGTGTTGTAAGCCTTGAAACATTTCACATGCACACCGACATTCCACTTCTTCCTCTCCATGACGTCTTTCATACAAAGCACGCGTTTTCCCGGAGAAAACGGTCGGCATTTCACGTGCACTTATTAAATGCGAAGCATTTCTTAGCGAACCTCAGGCACTTTGGCCGTTTCTATCTACGTATCTATCTATCTATCTATCTATCTATCTATCTATCTATCTATCTATCTATCTATCTATCTATCTATCTATCTATCTATCTATCTATCTATCTATCTATCTATCTATCTATCTATCTATCTAGCCGCCTACGTCTGGGCGCCCTCCAGGTTGCCTCCATAACTTGTAGTATACCGAAATTGGCGTAGCAGGGGATCAGTGTATGACGAACACGATCCACTGGTCATGGCATGAATAACGCAAAATACCTGTCGCGTACGTCATGAAACCCTTTCTCTCAGTCACGTGTGGCACATACCCACATGCCAGAGTTCATGTTTTGCGGGTATGTGCCACAGGTGATACAGAGTCTCAACGAACACAGTAACCACAAACACACACACACATTGACACGCAAGGAAAGTGATAATAATATTTGTTGGGTTCTTATGTCCCAAAACCACGATATGATTATGAGAGACACCGTAGCGAAGGGCTCCGGAAATTTTGACCATTTGGTATCTTAAACGTGTACCGAGATCGCACAGTACACGGGCGTCTAGCATTTTGCCTGGATCGAAATTCGACCGCCGCGGCCGGGATCGAACCCGCGACCTTTGGGTCAGCAGCCGAGCACCGTAACCGCTACACCACCGCGGCGGCCGCAAAGAAGGTGGGGAAGCTGAAGACAGAACAGCCGTAGAAGACGCTCAACTACCATCCACTCGTCCACGAGGTGCGTAACCCACGTGGACCACGTGGGTTATGCAAAAACCGGGATCAATGCTTCCTACAATAAATCTGCCGAGAGAACCAGACCTCTCATCATCAGTGGTGACTTCAACATTGCTTTATCGAGACCCAACAATGTCCTGTCTATTTCCTGCATGAAAGATGGCTTGGATGTGGACAGGGCATCAAAAGACCTCGCTGCGACGTCCAGGACAGGAGGCATCATAGATCATTTCATCGTAATAAGCATCCAGGATTTCCACCAACTGTACTATACCTCGCACTTCACTGCACTTACACCCCTCGTAGCCACGATCATGAACGGATCCGAAACAAGTCCGGTCCAGCTGCTGGGGCTCACTGATCACGGTCATCATCTTGACTGTCAAGAACCCGTTCCACACATGCACACGGGTTCGTGCGTGCGTGTGTTCATTCTCCGTGCGTGCGTACTCCGTCACAACGGACAAGTATACGCATAACAACTGTAACAAGTGCAACTGCGACTCTAACGTACGTGCAGTGTGCCTCGCGTGCCACTCGGCTGTGTATATATCTACGAAAACTTTCCTGAATGAAGCTTAGTTGCGTGTAACGCCTGTCCTTCGCATCTGTGTTCCTTCTTTGTCTTGTTCGGATTCGCGCTATCCAGTATTGAAAAATATAAGCACTACATATAAGTTTACCGCGTCTGGTGTTTGGAACACCCATGTTGCTGTTCGCATCGTTCTGCACTGTAAACAACTGGTTTTATAATACATATGCAACTCTTCAACACACGAGTGTGCGTATACCACTACCACATTTCTCTAGCGTCATTCAGTAACGTTTCGCTCAATGTGAGAAATTACGCCACAGTCACCATCCCACGCATGCTTCGCATAACATCGATTCCCACGGTACGTGGGATCTGGCGAATTTTTCCTCTCCATGACGTCTTTCCCACAAAGCACACGTTTGCCCGGAGAAAGCGGTCGGCATTTCACGTGCACTTCTTCCTCTCCATGACGTCTTTGCCACAAAGCACGCGTTTGCCCGGAGAAAGCGGTCGGCATTTCACGTGCACTTATTCCTCTCCATGACGTCTTTCCCACAAAACACGCGTTTGCCTAAAGAAAGTGGTCGGCATTTCACGTGCACTTCTTCTCCATGACGTCTTTCCCACAAAGCACGCGTTTGCCCGGAGAGAAAGAGAGAGAAACAACTTTATTGACGGCACAGCGAGGTCGTTGAATTAGCTTGCCGGAGAAGCGGTCGGCATTTCACGTGCACTTATTCCTCTCCATGACGTCTTTCCCACAAAGCACGCGTTTGCCCGGAGAAAGTGGTCGGCATTTCACGTGCACTTCTTCTCCATGACGTCTTTCCCACAAAGCACGCGTTTGCCCGGAGAGAAAGAGAGAGAAACAACTTTATTGACGGCACAGCGAGGTCGTTGAATTTAGCTTGCCGGAGAAAGCGGTCGGCATTTCACGTGCACTTATTCCTCTCCATGACGTCTTTCCCACAAAGCACGCGTTTGCCCGGAGAAAGTGGTCGGCATTTCACGTGCACTTCTTCTCCATGACGTCTTTCCCACAAAGCACGCGTTTGCCCGGAGAGAAAGAGAGAGAAACAACTTATTGACGGCACAGCGAGGTCGTTGAATTTAGCTTGCCGGAGAAAGCGGTCGGCATTTCACGTGCACTTATTCCTCTCCATGACGTCTTTCCCACAAAGCACGCGTTGCCCGGAGAAAGTGGTCGCATTCACGTGCACTTCTTCTCCATGACGTCTTTCCCACAAAGCACGCGTTTGCCGGAGAGAAAGAGAGAGAAACAACTTATTGACGGCACAGCGAGGTCGTTGAATTTAGCTTGCCGGAGAAAGCGGTCGGCATTTCACGTGCACTTATTCCTCTCCATGACGTCTTTCCCACAAAGCACGCGTTTGCCCGGAGAGAAAGAGAGAGAAACAACTTTATTGACGGCACAGCGAGGTCGTTGAATTTAGCTTGCCGGAGAAAGCGGTTGGCATTTCACGTGCACTTCTTCCTCTCCATGACGTCTTTCCCACAAAGCACGCGTTTGCTCGGAGAAAGCGGTCGGCATTTCACGTGCACTTATTCCTCTCCATGACGTCTTTCCCACAAAGCACGCGTTTGCCCGGAGAGAAAGAGAGAGAAACAACTTTATTGACGGCACAGCGAGGTCGTTGAATTTAGCTTGCCGGAGAAAGCGGTTGGCATTTCACGTGCACTTCTTCCTCTCCATGACGTCTTTCCCACAAAGCAAGCGTTTGCCCGGAGAAAGCGGTCGGCATTTCACGTGCACTTATTCCTCTCCATGACGTCTTTCCCACAAAGCACGCGTTTGCTCGGAGAAAGCGGTCGGCATTTCACGTGCACTTATTCCTCTCCATGACGTCTTTCCCACAAAGCACGCGTTTTGCCCGGAGAGAAAGAGAGAGAAACAACTTTATTGACGGCACAGCGAGGTCGTTGAATTTAGCTTGCCGGAGAAAGTGGTCGGCATTTCACGTGCACTTCTTCCTCTCCATGACGTCTTTCCCCACAAAGCACGCGTTTGCCCGGAGAAAGCGGTCGGCATTTCACGTGCACTTCTTCTCCATGACGTCTTTCCCACAAAGCACGCGTTTGCCCGGAGAGAAAGAGAGAGAAACAACTTTATTGACGGCACAGCGAGGTCGTTGAATTTAGCTTGCCGGAGGAAAGCGGTCGGCATTTCACGTGCACTTCTTCCTCTCCATGACGTCTTTCCCACAAGCACGCGTTTGCCCGGAGAAAGTGGTCGGCATTTCACGTGCACTCCTTCTCCATGACGTCTTTCCCACAAAGCACGCGTTTGCCCGGAGAGAAAGAGAGAGAAACAACTTTATTGACGGCACAGCGAGGTCGTTGAATTTAGCTTGCCGGAGAAAGCGGTCGGGCATTTCACGTGCATTTCTTCCTCTCCATGACGTCTTTCCCACAAAGCACGCGTTTGCCCGGAGAAAGCGGTCGGCATTTCACGTGCACTTATTCCTCTCCATGACGTCTTTCCCACAAAGCACGCGTTGCCCGGAGAAAGTGGGTCGGCATTTCACGTGCACTTCTTCTCCATGACGTCTTTCCCACAAAGGCACGCGTTTGCCGGAGAGAAAGAGAGAGAAACAACTTTAATGACGGCACAGCGAGGTCGTTGAATTTAGCTTGCCGGAGGAAAGCGGTCGGCATTTCACGTGCACTTCTTCCTCTCCATGACGTCTTTCCCACAAAGCACGCGTTTTGCCCGGAGAAAGCGGTCGGCATTTCACGTGCACTTCTTCCTCTCCATGACGTCTTTCCCACAAAGCACGCGCTTGCCCGGAGAAAGCGGTCGGCATTTCACGTGCACTTCTTCCTCTCCATGAGTCTTTCCCACAAAGCACGCGCTTGCCCGGAGAAAGCGGTCGGCATTTCACGTGCACTTATTCCTCTCCATGACGTCTTTCCCACAAAGCACGCGTTTGCCTGGAGAAAGTGGTCGGCATTTCACGTGTACTTCTTCCTCTCCATGACGTCTTTTCCCACAAAGCACGCGCTTGCCCGGAGAAAGCGGTCGGCATTTCACGTGCACTTATTCCTCTCCATGACGTCTTTCCCACAAAGCACGCGTTTGCCTGGAGAAAGTGGTCGGCATTTCACGTGCACTTCTTCCTCTCCATGACGTCTTGCCACAAAGCACGCGTTTGCCCGGAGGAAAGCGGTCGGCATTTCACGTGCACCTTATTCCTCTCCATGACGTCTTTCCCACAAACACCGCGTTTGCCTAAAGAAAGTGGTCGGCATTTCACGTGCACTTCTTCTCCATGACGCCTTTCCCACAAAGCACGCGTTTGCCCGGAGAGAAGAGAGAGAAACAACTTTATTGACGGCACAGCGAGGTCCGTTGAATTTAGCTTGCCGGAGAAAGCGGTCGGCATTTCACGTGCACTATTCCTCTCCATGACGTCTTTCCCACAAAGCACGCGTTTGCCCGGAGGAAAGTGGTCGGCATTTCACGTGCACTTCTTCTCCATGACGTCTTTCCCACAAAGCACGCGTTTGCCCGGAGAGAAAGAGAGAGAAACAACTTTATTGACGGCACAGCGAGGTCGTTGAATTTAGCTTGCCGGAGAAAGCGGTCGGCATTTCACGTGCACTTATTCCTCTCCATGACGTCTTTCCCACAAAGCACGCGTTTGCCCGGAGAAAGTGGTCGGCATTTCACGTGCACTTCTTCTCCATGACGTCTTTCCCACAAAGCACGCGTTTGCCCGGAGAGAAGAGAGAGAAACAACTTTATTGACGGCACAGCGAGGTCGTTGAATTTAGCTTGCCGGAGAAAGCGGTCGGCATTTCACGTGCACTTATTCCTCTCCATGACGTCTTTCCCACAAAGCACGCGTTTGCCCGGAGAAAGTGGTCGGCATTTCACGTGCACTTCTTCTCCATGACGTCTTTCCCACAAAGCACGCGTTTGCCCGGAGAGAAAGAGAGAGAAACAACTTTATTGACGGCACAGCGAGGTCGTTGAATTTAGCTTGCCGGAGAAAGCGGTCGGCATTTCACGTGCACTTCTTCCTCTCCATGACGTCTTTCCCACAAAGCACGCGTTTGCTCGGAGAAAGCGGTCGGCATTTCACGTGCACTTATTCCTCTCCATGACGTCTTTCCCACAAAGCACGCGTTTGCCCGGAGAGAAAGAGAGAGAAACAACTTTATTGACGGCACAGCGAGGTCGTTGAATTTAGCTTGCCGGAGAAAGCGGTCGGCATTTCACGTGCACTTATTCCTCTCCATGACGTCTTTCCCACAAAGCACGCGTTTGCCCGGAGAAAGTGGTCGGCATTTCACGTGCACTTCTTCTCCATGACGTCTTTCCCACAAAGCACGCGTTTGCCCGGAGAGAAAGAGAGAGAAACAACTTTATTGACGGCACAGCGAGGTCGTTGAATTTAGCTTGCCGGAGAAAGCGGTCGGCATTTCACGTGCACTTATTCCTCTCCATGACGTCTTTCCCACAAAGCACGCGTTTGCCCGGAGAAAGTGGTCGGCATTTCACGTGCACTCCTTCTCCATGACGTCTTTCCCACAAAGCACGCGTTTGCCCGGAGAGAAAGAGAGAGAAACAACTTTATTGACGGCACAGCGAGGTCGTTGAATTTAGCTTGCCGGAGAAAGCGGTCGGCATTTCACGTGCACTTATTCCTCTCCATGACGTCTTTCCCACAAAGCACGCGTTTGCCCGGAGAAAGTGGTCGGCATTTCACGTGCACTTATTCCTCTCCATGACGTCTTTCCCACAAAGCACGCGTTTGCCCGGAGAGAAAGAGAGAGAAACAACTTTATTGACGGCACAGCGAGGTCGTTGAATTTAGCTTGCCGGAGAAAGCGGTCGGCATTTCACGTGCACTTCTTCCTCTCCATGACGTCTTTCCCACAAAGCACGCGTTTGCTCGGAGAAAGCGGTCGGCATTTCACGTGCACTTATTCCTCTCCATGACGTCTTTCCCACAAAGCACGCGTTTGCCCGGAGAGAAAGAGAGAGAAACAACTTTATTGACGGCACAGCGAGGTCGTTGAATTTAGCTTGCCGGAGAAAGCGGTTGGCATTTCACGTGCACTTCTTCCTCTCCATGACGTCTTTCCCACAAAGCACGCGTTTGCTCGGAGAAAGCGGTCGGCATTTCACGTGCACTTATTCCTCTCCATGACGTCTTTCCCACAAAGCACGCGTTTGCCCGGAGAGAAAGAGAGAGAAACAACTTTAATGACGGCACAGCGAGGTCGTTGAATTTAGCTTGCCGGAGAAAGCGGTTGGCATTTCACGTGCACTTCTTCCTCTCCATGACGTCTTTCCCACAAAGCACGCGTTTGCCCGGAGAAAGCGGTCGGCATTTCACGTGCACTTATTCCTCTCCATGACGTCTTTCCCACAAAGCACGCGTTTGCTCGGAGGAAAGCGGTCGGCATTTCACGTGCACTTATTCCTCTCCATGACGTCTTTCCCACAAAGCACGCGTTTGCCCGGAGAGAAAGAGAGAGAAACAACTTTATTGACGGCACAGCGAGGTCGTTGAATTTAGCTTGCCGGAGAAAGTGGTCGGCATTTCACGTGCACTTCTTCCTCTCCATGACGTCTTTCCCACAAAGCACGCGTTTGCCCGGAGAAAGCGGTCGGCATTTCACGTGCACTTCTTCTCCATGACGTCTTTCCCACAAAGCACGCGTTTGCCCGGAGAGAAAGAGAGAGAAACAACTTTATTGACGGCACAGCGAGGTCGTTGAATTTAGCTTGCCGGAGAAAGCGGTCGGCATTTCACGTGCACTTCTTCCTCTCCATGACGTCTTTCCCACAAAGCACGCGTTTGCCCGGAGAAAGTGGTCGGCATTTCACGTGCACTCCTTCTCCATGACGTCTTTCCCACAAAGCACGCGTTTGCCCGGAGAGAAAGAGAGAGAAACAACTTTATTGACGGCACAGCGAGGTCGTTGAATTTAGCTTGCCGGAGAAAGCGGTCGGCATTTCACGTGCATTTCTTCCTCTCCATGACGTCTTTCCCACAAAGCACGCGTTTGCCCGGAGAAAGCGGTCGGCATTTCACGTGCACTTATTCCTCTCCATGACGTCTTTCCCACAAAGCACGCGTTTGCCCGGAGAAAGTGGTCGGCATTTCACGTGCACTTCTTCTCCATGACGTCTTTCCCACAAAGCACGCGTTTGCCCGGAGAGAAAGAGAGAGAAACAACTTTAATGACGGCACAGCGAGGTCGTTGAATTTAGCTTGCCGGAGAAAGCGGTCGGCATTTCACGTGCACTTCTTCCTCTCCATGACGTCTTTCCCACAAAGCACGCGTTTGCCCGGAGAAAGCGGTCGGCATTTCACGTGCACTTCTTCCTCTCCATGACGTCTTTCCCACAAAGCACGCGCTTGCCCGGAGAAAGCGGTCGGCATTTCACGTGCACTTCTTCCTCTCCATGACGTCTTTCCCACAAAGCACGCGCTTGCCCGGAGAAAGCGGTCGGCATTTCACGTGCACTTATTCCTCTCCATGACGTCTTTCCCACAAAGCACGCGTTTGCCTGGAGAAAGTGGTCGGCATTTCACGTGTACTTCTTCCTCTCCATGACGTCTTTCCCACAAAGCACGTGCTTGCCCGGAGAAAGCGGTCGGCATTTCACGTGCACTTATTCCTCTCCATGACGTCTTTCCCACAAAGCACGCGTTTGCCTGGAGAAAGTGGTCGGCATTTCACGTGCACTTCTTCCTCTCCATGACGTCTTTCCCACAAAGCACGCGCTTGCCCGGAGAAAGCGGTCGGCATTTCACGTGCACTTCTTCCTCTCCATGACGTCTTTCCCACAAAGCACGCGCTTGCCCGGAGAAAGCGGTCGGCATTTCACGTGCACTTATTCCTCTCCATGACGTCTTTCCCACAAAGCACGCGTTTGCCTGGAGAAAGTGGTCGGCATTTCACGTGTACTTCTTCTCCATGACGTCTTTCCCACAAAGCACGCGTTTGCCCGGAGAGAAAGAGAGAGAAACAACTTTATTGACGGCACAACGAGGTCGTTGAATTTAGCTTGCCGGAGAAAGCGGTCGGCATTTCACGTGCACTTCTTCCTCTCCATGACGTCTTTCTCAAGTTCTCACAAAGCACGCGTTTGCCCGGAGAAAGCGGTCGGCATTTCACGTGCACTTATTCCTCTCCATGACGTCTTTCCCACGAAGCACGCGTTTGCCTGGAGAAAGTGGTCGGCATTTCACGTGCACTTCTTCTTCATGACGTCTTTCCCACAAAGCACGCGTCTGCCCGGAGAGAAAGAGAGAGAAACAACTTTATTGACGGCACAGCGAGGTCGTTGAATTTAGCTTGCCGGAGAAAGCGGTCGGCATTTCACGTGCACTTCTTCTCCATGACGTCTTTCCCACAAAGCACGCGTTTGCCCGGAGAAAGCTGTCGGCATTTCACGTGCACTTCTTCCTCTCCATGACGTCTTTCTCAAATTCTCACAAAGCACGCGTTTGCCCGGAGAAAGCGGTCGGCATTTCACCTGCACTTCTTCCTCTCCATGACGTCTTTCCCACAAAGCACGCGTTTGCCTGGAGGAAGCGGTCGGCATTTCACGTGCACTTGTTCCTCTCCATGACGTCTTTCCCACAAAGCACGCGTTTGCCCGGAGAAAGCTGTCGGCATTTCATGTGCACTTCCTCTCCATGACGTCTTTCTCAAATTCTCACAAAGCACGTGTTTGCCCGGAGAAAGCGGTCGGCATTTCACCTGCACTTCTTGCTCTCCATGACGTCTTTCCCACAAAGCACGCGTTTGCCCGGAGAAAGCTGTCGGCATTTCACGTGCACTTCTTCCTCTCCATGACATCTTTCTCAAATTGTCACAAAGCACGCGTTTGCCCGGAGAAAGCGGTCGGCATTTCACCTGCACTTCTTCCTCTCCATGACGTCTTTCCCACAAAGCACGCGTTTGCCCGGAGAAAGCGATCGGCATTTCACGTGCACTTCTTCCTCTCCATGACGTCTTTCCCACAAAGCACGCGTTTGCCCGGAGAAAGCGGTCGACATTTCACGTGCACTTCTTCCTCTCCATGACGTCTTTCACACAAAGCACGCGTTTGCCCCGAGAAAGCGGTCGGCCCGTGGCAGCATGAAAAGCAAGCAATGTCTAGGCTTGCACACGTTGAGAATGAGGCCTGCTTGATGTGCTCAAGGTGGCGCTAGTCATCAGCTAAAGAAATAGCGATGTTAGAGTGCATCAAAGAAGCGTTCTATATATAGGACACTGGCCATATATGGGTTAAATGAGCGTTTTGTTGAGATACGTGAGATGGGATCCAAAAGAGATAGCTACTAGCCTTATTTCGAATAACATTCCAATTTGTTGCTATTGCATTCATTGCTTCGCCCTTGCGACGAAACTGATTTTTCTCAAGCGAACTACTTGGCTTCTCACAATTATTGGCAACATTATATGTGACATAAGCATGGATACGTCGATAGATAGGACGAAAGCGCCGATGCAGGTATTCGGAGACAAAGCGAACAAACCCCTGCAGTTTCGAGAAGGTAACGATCGTGCGTCTTTGGCCTGTGCCTCTCTGGTGGGGAGTGCTGCGTGGGCGACACTTTGCTTAAAGGGGCAATTACACGGTCAAGCTACAATTTGTGGTTTTCAGCGAAAAAACTGAAGTAGCGAGTCTATTGTGCCTTTACATACATGAAATGTGGACTGTGCAAAAAATATTTCAGTGCAAAAGAAACTCTAAATGTTGCCAACTCTGAACCCCACCCACCGGGGACGACGGGCATTTAGGCATGGAGTGGGTGACGTCACGTGCTGCACGGAGCAGAGCCGTCGCCTTCTACCAAGGTTACAGCGGCTGTAAATCGTAGAATTTCGATGTCAAGCAGATGAATGTTCGAATAGCTCGATTTCAGGAACAGCTGACCGTGGAACAAAACTGTTCGCCGGAATGCAGGCGCTCGTACAGCAAGCAGCTTGTTTTTTGAATTTCTGAACTTGAATTAGTTTACATAAAAGAATTTACAAAAATACAATATTGTGAGAAGCGCATATTAATCTCTAGCCTAAGGCTAGGGATTCAGATGCGTCACGGCTCGCGAGTGTTGCCCTACTCTCAGCCCGCTCGCGTGTTTACACAAAATACTCGATTATAGATGAAGTGTTTGACCAAATGTGTTAAAATTCCGCCAGCTTGTTTGCGAACGCACAATGATTAAACCACATAACACAGACTATGATGGAAAATTGGGTGTCATGGCTCCTTTAAGCTCTCGAATACAAACTACAAAGCCGCAACTTCGCCTCAAATCACGACATCTAGCGCTCTTTGGCCACTTTGCACCGCGCACCAATTAACCCATACCAGAGAACACCGTACTCATTAGCTGCAGCGCAGAACGAAATCAAAACTAGGAATAAAACTTGTAGACAGTTTGATCGCTATCGCAGTCCGATCCGTGTCCTACACTTCACATCATTCTCATGGTGGTTGAATGATCGCAGCGCTAGATTGCGATCTAGCTCTCATAAAATGAAACCCCATGCTTCGCTGATTTCAATGTGCTGAAGGGTCCATTGTTAAAGGGAGCACTTGCAAAAAAGAATGTCGGAATTTGCTTCTCCCACGAGAGAACAGCCGCTTATCTCTGCAGCAAATAACTTGCGCTAGGCAGTTACGACTCCTTTATACGCACCTGTGCAGTGTACAGACACCGTTTCCAGAGCCAGGTGCAGTTTGGGCGGAAGCAATATGAGGCACACGCTTGAGTGTTTCCTTAAAAGGGTCCCGCAACGCTTTTCCATATAATTGTCGAATGGGTTAATTAAGAAACCTTATTGCCTCACGAATCGACTGCCGCAAAAAAACTTTTCGAATCCGTCAAGTACTAGCAGAGTTACAGGGATTTGTCACACGCTTCAAGCGTTTCTCTCTCCATGCGTGTTCGCGAGCGCGCTGAAAGCTACGCAGAGAGGGGAATGGCAAGTGGGCGAGAAGATGCGTCCCTTCGTCAGCGCGCATCATGACCTTGCGCACTTTCTAATAATTTTTTCTTCAAACAGGCGGCTTACTTCCAGTGTGATTGCTAGCGTACGCGGGCGCGTGGCGGCATCCCGCGGCGACCAAGGTAACTATGCAGCACACGATGCTCAAATCAGCCAATGTCCCTGGACTTTGTGCTTATAACGCGGTCATTTTGGGTATATGGCATCATCTGTCGAGAGACGAGGGAGCGATTTCTAGCTGAATTTGAGAAGTAATTGTAAATTTCAAGTCATCTGCTGCGCTACAATGTTGGCTCGCGTGTTTTCAGGAGCCTCGACTGTCGATCGGCAGCGTTTTCTGACCATGCTGAAAAAGTGTTGCAGGGCCCCTTTAACCCTGGACTGTACTCGCATATGCAATAATGACAATTAGCTTAACGTTCTCCCGCCATGCAGAAGGAAGGCCTAGGTTCCATCGCTGACGACTCTTAAAACAACATTCTCTACATGACAAGCAGTGAAATTTGCTATGCTTGTAGACGTACAGCGTCCTCAAAACTCGATAGCGTGACATGCACGAAGCCATCCGGTGCGCTATTGCACTGGTGGAATTCCCAAAACATCGCGGCGGTGTGGCGGGCGTTTGTAGTGCTTTTTGCATTTACTAGTTTCTGAAAAACATTCTTAATCTGCTCGCAATGGGCTATTTCTTCACCATCCATCATAAACTAGAAAAAAAAAGGCGTGTTATTTTTTGTTTGTTTACCAACAATAAAATTTCGGTCAAGAATATCTCTTCTTGCATGTGACTCCTTGTGTTAAGAATCCACACTTTTAAACATTTAGACCTGTTACGACGTGCATGGAGCTTAGGTAAACATTTTGTTTTGCGATAGGAGTGTGCTTTGCTCGCCAACAGTCAAATTTTGGGCAAGAATAGTTGTTCTTGCATGCGACGCTTTGTGCTCACGAATTCACACTTTTAAACAATATTCTGACCTATTTCAAGGTGCACGGAGTCGACGTAAACGTTTTGCTTCACGATAGGAGTGAATAAGGTAGCTATAATGCACTAGGAAGTAGTGATTTCGTTAACTCATATAGAAGTACGAAATATGCGGAAGGCCACTTGACAGAAACTGCGAAAGTTTGAAATAAAATATTACTTTTAAGGTAACCATCGCCTTCGGTGTTCACACAAACAGTCCAGAAGCTATCAAGGGATCACAGATGACGTCATGATGGCGTTAGATACCGCCACAATTTGTGACGTCATGTAACATGCTGTCACATGATGACGTCATCACACTACATCGTCGCTTGGTCAAGGATTGACCGATCCCGGAGGAATAGCAACGTGAGGCGCAGAACCATTAAGGGGGAGGGGGTTGGGGGGGTGGAGGTGATCTATAAGATGAAGTAAGAAGGAAAAGATGATGGCTGGCGCCTTCGAGTCGTTTTAGGCGAACGTATAAGAAACCGCGTGGCTTTTGAAGCCTCCAGAATGGGTTAAGTCAAAAGAAGAGAGCTGAAGCAAACAAAAGAAGTTGGTATTACACGCTGCTTATGTCGAGAGAAACGTTATCCGCAGTGTAGCAGACAGTAGGGCAGCTGTTCAATAAAGATGGATGCGTGGCCCTTAAAGATGCGATTGCTGTAAATTATAAAAATAAAATGAGGGTAAGTTGAGTCCGCAGGAGCAAAAGAGAGGCGGTTCCATTGGGTCACAGATAGAAATAGATAAGGCTAAGGATAAGACACGGATAATTACTGGCCCTTTGTTTCGAAGTCCACTGAGGATGGCCGGTTCGGTGTAACATACGTTTTGAGCTTACGTCTTAAGGTGCTTTTGGTACGACAGGATCTCGTTGATACGAAAATAAAACTCGTTAGGATCTCGTTGATACGACAATAAAAAAAGTCATGTTCCGAAAACCGTGCTATTCAAAGCAAGCTCTCAAAACTATGAATATATGCTCACTTGATGAGAAAAAAAAGGCAGCAATTAATATTTGACGACTTGACAATGAGTAAGGCTCTGTAGTACCCCGGCGTCAACAGCGCGCGCGCGCGCGCTGCTTCATTGTGACGCCGGGCCCAGGTCAGGCTCCCGCAAAGTCAATGCAGTTCCGACGCCAGGAGGCGACCGCAGAAGGAGATGCGCATGCGCAGTAAAGCGAAGAACGTGCCGCGCTGGCTGTCGAGAGCCCGCGAAGCAGGTTCCAGTGCACGCGAGTCCAGGGTGGCCCGGCCTATAGCCTAGGTGGCGTGGCGTAGCCTGTGCGAAATGCAACGTAAGCTATTCAGATGTGGGCGACGTCCGAGCACGCCAGACGTCGCTCACATCTATCGCCTGTCTACTTCTCTATCACCTGTGTGTGTTACAGAAGTTTCTTTCGATAAGAAGAAATCGGGTTCTAGTAGTTACATATGTAAATCATCTCCCTTCTCTCTATTTCTCTTTCCTTCATCGATGACCGTCCTTCATATGTCAGCTGCTCAAGCTAGACATTTACAGTGACGCCGTCAGTAAGAATATGTCTTTTGATTCTCTCCTTTCGAATTTATTTCGTCCAAATAAACCACTTACTTTATTACTGCTTGGAGGCCTTAGCCCAAGTCTATCTAAACGACCCTGAATTCGAAGCACTGCATACCACTTTTCTTATCTGCCTTGAGCTTGTACCGCATCCGCGAGGCTTCCATCTCTCCACAGTGTGGCATGTCAGTATTGGTACATAGCCCATACTTAGCTTTGGCCCTACCGATTTTCCATATATCATTCTGCACACATGAGAAAAAACAACAGCAAAGTCATACAAAGTCTAGTTGCCGAGTCATCGCCTGTGCCTACAAGTTAAATGTATATAATTTAAAAGGCTCGCACTTCCGTGCCTTCCAGCACGAAAAACTTGCACACACAATTGATCAAGCACACCTTAGGCGTTGATAACACTTGCTTATCGATGTAGATAGCCATCTCCTTACGTGAAACGGCTGCAGATACCTGCTCAAATTGCTCGCTAATGTTATGCACTGGCCTGAAGCAGTGCCACTTGGTAAAACCGACGCTTTGAATTGCTTCATCTCTGTCTGGAGTTCCCTAGATACTGCGACAAAAGACTGCAAACATTTAGTCAGCACTATTTGCGCACTGTACTCATCACTCTCTATTACTTTTCATTTTACAGATTCATACTAGGAATTTAGGTAAAAACTTGAAAGCGACAATGAAGATTAGATACTTTCTTTACTGCCGTTCATCTGGCGTTTAGACGAGCTTGTCGATGCTTAGTAAAAATAAGCATATTTTCGGCTGTGTTCACAAAACCAAGATCGCCACAGTTTTCACCAAAGCTGAGTATCCGCAAATGTACAAAATACAAGTCCGTGATATGCCGTTGACGCTTAAAAGACTGCATAATACTCGAATTCCTACCTTTGCTTCCTTGGCACAACCTTCTACTTGGAGGACATGAAAATTTCTTTTCAATGGGAGAGGTTTCCAATTTAAATTCTTGACAATCTCATCCGGATCAGAAGTTATCTTAAGCGATCTGTCTAATGTAAAGGAGACATTCAGACTACGTGTATCATCAACTGCAACATAAAACAGAACATCCAATGGTGCACTGAAAGTTTAAAGTTAGTTTGATTTAGTATAAGCCTTACAGAGAACTACACTTTGGTGTTTTAATTCTTTTTCATCCGTGGTAAACGGTTCTTTAAAACGCGCGTGCGAGCAGATTTCTGTACGGTAGCGTATGCAAATTTCCGCATAGCTCGCAGACATGATGTAGCACAATCCCAATCATACAACTCTGTGATAATTTCCGGTCCACCTTTTAGTAAAAAGGCAATGTGTAAAGGTCGCCTGGCTAGTTTACCTGAACGTCCGTAGCATACAGTAAAGCCATGACCATTAGATGTTCATGCTCCCTGAAGTACAGTTCGTTACTTGACCAACCACTCGTTTTCCTCTCAGATTTAATTTTGCTAAATGACATATGTAGACCTACGTTTGAGACATTATGCTAGTCTCCGGAATAAAATGGAGATTCTGACCAAGTGGATGACGCTTTAAGACGATAGCGTTAAGGAGCTCGTGTGGCGGCAAAAAATAGGGCGTCGGCATAGGCGGCATTGTCCGTGAGCAAAAAATTCAGTTTGACGTGAGGAATAAAAGTCAAAAGAAATCTCGGATTTTGATTGGTTGGTAACAACTTCATTGATAGTCCTGCAAAGCTTTTGCCGACCGGGCCTTAGGTCTCCCACGTTGGGACGTCGAGGCCTTGCCTCATCGCCGCCTCGCGGGCCTGCTGGACAGCCCAAAGTTGGTAGCCGAGGCTGGGGCTGCGCAAGGCAGCGGCCCACTGCGGCAGAAGGGTTCCGGAGTTAGCACCTTCCGGGTTTATGTAATAGTCCCAGAGCATGTTAGCTAATGTGGTGACCTCAGTGTGGCCTTGCATATATTGGTCGGGTATTAGCCCCAAATTTTTCATGGCAGCTTCTTCAAGATTGGGTAAATTTGAGTCGGAATGGGAATCAAACACATAGCCTTTCGGTAGACGTAGACACACATGTGAGACCCACAATACACCGCGCCACAGCGGTATTGGAGGCTGTCCGTTGATTCGTCCGCGTGCCAAGCAAATACGTACCGCACATGCTTTCGTGTCATCAAACATGGTAGCGGCCATGATGATGCTGCGGAGGCGGAAAGCAGGCGCAAAGAGGTGTGCGCTGGACTGGTATGTAGTCACGGAAAACCACCAGCGATGAATCGGAGGCGCGTGATGAAACGTCGGGTTCTCTGTGAAACGCCGTACGCATCTTTTTCTTGGCACTCCATTCCGCTGTGGCAACGCCTTTATCGATGCTCCACTCCGCTGACGCAAACCTTGTCGTTCCGTTTGCGAGATGCACAGCCATATGCAGTGGAAACCACGACGTCGGGATGCTGTACTTGGTAACTGCAGGGTGCAGTTCCGAATGGAGTTGCGCAATGCATGTTTCCGAGACTGTCAGTAGAATTCAGGCCGGAAACGATGCTCGGCCAGCCATTGCAGCTTGCGCTGCTGGCCCACGTACGGCGCTAACCAGTGCGGGATTACGTATGGCTATGCAACGAAGGGCATTGCGTTTAGTGGAAGAAATGTATAAAGAGAAAATTCAACTTAAACCCAGGGTTCTGGCTGTTTTTGAAAGCTATAAAACAAAAATATACAGCTTCCGGTCTGACTAACTTTTAATGGCGATAGAAACGAAACAACAGTGTCACTTTTTAATATATTTTCTTGTCACTTCAACACATTTTCACAGTAAATTCGAAGCCTGGGTCAGTTGGTACATAACGCTAAAAGATTAAACTAGCCAGGAAGACGACGGACAAAGGTGAGACGTGGCACGCACAACTACTCGTCATCGCTGTGTCGTTGTCGTTGTGTGTGCCACTTCTATCCTTTATCCTTCGTCTTCTTGATTGGTTTATTCTTTCGGCACATTTTTCACACCTCTGTACTAACATTTAGCACCCTTTATGTATGTTCTGTGAGACAACGTTCAAGCCGAAAGACTCTTCTTTATTTGTCCTCCAGCCTGAGCTCCGCCACTCAAACCCAAGTGGTGATGATGAGTATTTACAGGTGAGAGGATGAAGCATGTGAATAATGCTCGCACTAATTTCCCCATGCGCTGAAGCGGCCAGCCTGGCCGCTACTTAGACTGGGGATAGACGTCGAACGAAAGGCGTCAGACGCGAAACGTGGACTATCTCTGAACCATGGCAGCGATGGTCGGAAGAAACCTCAACGGGAGTAACGTGATAGTTTACAGGGGATGTTTCTTCATTAACTATGTAGGGTTCAATGAATCGCGATTGAAGCTTTTCACACAATCCGGAGACACGAGTAGGCGTCCAAAGGAGCACATCGTCAGCAGGACGGAAAGACACGTCACGATGAGAGCTGTCATGCCACTGCTTGCGATCGTGTTGACTGGCTTCTGTACTGAGCCGAGCAAGTTGCCGAGTTTTGAAGTCTCGAAACGAACTGTTCCGGCACGGTTGTAGAATTGTCGGTTGGAGTGCGTAAGAATGAAGCGTCGATCGTGAATGTCGCCGAACGGCCGTAAACGAGGTTGATCGGTGAGTATCCAGTAGTGCGTTGGACGGCGGTATTATGAGCAAACGTGACAAATGGTAAGATTGTGTCCCAGTTGTCATGAGCGGGCCCGTATACATGGATATCATATCAATCAGTGTGTGGCGGAATCGCTCTGTTATGCCATTGGTTTGAGGGTGGTATGCTGATGTTGCCTCGTGAACTGTGCGGCAAGTTTTAAGCTTTTCTTCAATTACTGTGGACAGAAAAGTGCGCGTGTTTTTGTGTGTGCATGCATATTGTTGAACGGAAAAGAGGCGCCCGAGTGCGGAGTTAGTATATTTACAACAAATACAAATGGCACTCAAGCCGCAGTAAGAATCGTCGTCTTCCTCTAGCTCGAGCCAACGCCTGCACCGAGTGGCGCGAACAGTTTTTCTGGCTGAAGCCCGATCAAGTAAGACCTAATGGCGATGCCCCCTCTGAAAAATCATCCTCCCGATGCTGCAAAAAGAACGTGGAGGTAAAAATACCTGCAAAAGAAATTACCAAATTAAGTTCAAAAATGAAGTTCCACAGTTGGTCAGCGCGCATAGTGATGTTTAAAGGGGTACTGACACCTTTTTGAGAAAGCGAGTTTACTCTGCCGTACAAATATACTGTATGCAGAGATGGCTCTGAGCGGCTCTGAGCAAGTGTGAAGCTCAGGAAGTGCTGTTAAGATATCTTATTCTCAATTGAATTGAATTAAATTGTGTTTATCACAACAAGGTTGCGAGGATGACCAGGCAAAAAAGCTGCATTAAGCAGCTTCAGGGGAACCTGGCCACCTCATATACTGGGCAGCTTCACAGCGGTCAAACAAACACACGGTATACATAATGAATGAGCTAACTATAACAGAAAAACTGTAAACATCTACGGTTGGAATAAATAAACAAGGTTACTGTGAAAACATTTGAAAAAAAAAGGGGAAGAAAATAGGCTTTGACGTCAAAGTCAATTCTGCCATGGCGCACCTACCGACATCGACACTAGCTTGACGTCAGGCTACAGTACTAATTCTGGTGACTTCACGCAGCAGTCTGAATAGTTGTGATGACGTGAGGTACCAAAACTTTCAAAGATGGCCGCTTGGGCGTCACCAAAACATTCAAAATGGCCTATTGTGCGTCACCATGGTGCGGAGCGGCCGTGGAAACGTCACTATATATTGTGCGAGCACGTGACGAGAAGCTCACACCGTGTTGTGACGTCAGGGTACAGTAGCAACCGAAACTAGCTTTTAAAAACATATTCTAATTACTTCTTTTAGGGCGCACTCGCGCTTTGCACTACTTTTTATAGGCTATTGTGGGATTGGCTTTTCATTTGACACAAAAAAACGACAACTGAAAATTTTCGTGTTCGTATTCCTTTAAGGCGCACAACGTGAACGACTGTGGGTGGCGCGCGGTGACGCTGAGACTACGTCATACCAAGGAGCACGAGCCATAGCCTAGTTCAATATAACATCGGAGTATCTAATGAAGCCCGAAATTTCGTCGCAGAAGTCGTTCACTAATCCACTAAGTCGGCGTATCGGCGTCCAGACTCACTGACGGTCGCCGGGTTGGCATCGTATATGGCGTCGTCAAAGATTGTAGTGACAGCTCTCGGTCTTCTGCTGGGTCTTCGTACGCATGCGGGCAAGCAGTCTGGTTTCTTCGGCGTGCTGTACACATGTGGGGACGTCGAAGTTTTCTTCGTCTGTAACGTTCGGTAGCATGGCGTCAAGAGTTGTTGCCAGCTTCTATCCTTACACCAGGTTTAAAGGTGTTATATGAATTCTTTCTTGAACAGACGAAATCTAAGCAAAGGTTACATACGGGACGATAGTGTCTCACGTCTTGTGCTAAACCTCGACCTGCAAGGCTAATTAATATGTGGCTAACATGTCGACCAGGGTCGTCTTTAATCTTTCTATAAGACCATTCGTCTGTGGGTAGTTGGAGGCTGTTCACCGGTGAATAGTCTGGCTGTAATGCAGAATCACTTGAGTAAGTTTCGTTGTAATCGCCGTTATTCTGTCAATGATGAGGTCTTCTCGTGCACCATGTCGCAGCAGCATCTTCTCAACGAAGGACTTCGTCACTCCGGCCACACTTCCCTTGGGTAGGGATTTTGTTTCAGCATACCGGGTGAGGTAATCCGTAGCAAGGCGAAGCATCTGTAGCCGGATGTTGACGTTGAGAATGACCTCAGTAAATCCATCCTGATTTGCTGGAACGATCGGCACGGAGGTTCAACTGTTGTTGCCTTCCCGCTGGCCAAGCTGGTGTTGTCTTGTGTCTGGTAATCTCAATCTCGGCATGTCTTGGCGTAATGAGCGACCTCGACGGTCAGGCGTGGCAAGTAATACTTTTCTTGTATCCTCGCAAGCGTACGCGAAAGTCCGAGGTTTCCAGGTGTAGTACCATCATTCAGTACTCGCAGCTCCTCTGGTCGCAACGCCGAAGGCAACACTAGAAAGAAACCTTGCAGTATTCTGCAAGGTTCTTTTTTGCCAGAATTTTTTTTCGGGGGGGGGGGGGGTAACCATACTTTATGTATGTTCGTGCGTGTATATGTACGCAAGCAAAACTAAAAAATTTCGGGGGGGCTTGAACCCCCCCCCCCCCCCCCTTGGCTACGCCCTTGCCTCAAGGTCTCTTCGTTGTTGTGCCGCGGTGTCGTCGGCGCTTATCGCTCCCAAAAATGTGTTGGCGTTGAGGTTTGCGAGTCTGGACAGCTTCAGTCAGGAGCAGCTGCGCGACCCATCACTGAGACCAATTATTGATGCGACCAACAGATCTCGACACGCAACGTAATTCGTGATTCGTGACGGTGTTTTGTACCGCAAGAATTACTCAAGCAATGGTGCCCCACTGCTTCTCGTCGTCCCAGAACGCTTGCGCCTTGCGGTGTTCCGAGCAGTGCAAGACGACATTACGCCGGGGCACCTTGGATTTGCTCGGACGCTTCATCACATCCGACAGCGGTTCTACTGGCCTCGACTGTGGAAGACGACGAAGCACTACGTCGCCAGTTGTGATGCCCGTCCTGTCTGTCTCGTCTTGTGAATTGTCTGGTTTTTGCGCACAAAGTTTCCCATCAGCTGTGATGTATGCCAACGCCATAAGCAACCGACTGCTCTTCCTGCAGGCACACGGCAACAAGTTACACCACCGACTTCGCCTTTCGAAAAAGTCGGCATAAATTTGCTCAGCCCTTTCCACAAGTCTTCCACCGGACGCCGCTGGATTAGCATCTGCGTGGATTATCTAAGACGTTACACTGAGACGATGGCACTTGCTTCAGCCACTTCATCTGATGTGTCCTGGTTCCTACTGCATTCGATTATCCTCCGTCGCGGAGCTCGCCGTGTGGTAATAAGTGATCGTGGCCGGCAGTTCACCGCTGACGTTGTCGAAGAACTACTACGGCTCTGTGGGTGCCACTATCGGCATTCCACGCCTTACCACCCGCAAACCAACGGGCTAACTGAGCGCACCAATCGTACAATCATGCTTTCAATGTATGTCTCAGCGGACCATAAGAACTGGGATGTCGTACTACATTTCATAACGTATGCCTTTAACACCGCCAAACACGAAGTAACAGGTTATACACATTTCTTTCTGCTCTACGCTCGCCATCATCAAAGTTTCCTCGACACCGTGCTTCCCTTCTCGACTAACGAAAACGCAAGTGTCGCGCAGACCTTGTGTCGCGCTGAAGAAGCACATCGATTGGCCCGGCTCAGAACTTTCTCGTCCCATTCCCGTGCTAAGGCCCGTTACGACGCAAGACATTTGCCAGTCACCTTTGCAACAGGTGATCTCGTGTGGCTGTGGACCCCAGTAAGAAAGCAGGGACTTTCCCAAAAGCTTCTAAGTACACCGGTCCATTCATCGTCGTCAAAGGTTTCAGCGATGTCACCTACGTCATCGCAAAAGTGACAGCTGGCAACCGCCGTTCGCGCAAGACGCAACTTTTCCATGTTGCACGACTGAAGCCCTGCACTCAGCGAGCCGACTTGCTCGGTGAGCTTCGTCTGACCCCGAGGAAAATGTAACGCGGCGCTGGAAGAGCGCGAGAGAGAACGAAGAAGTAGAACGGGCGCGAGGGATTTGGTGATCGGGATCATCGGACCGTCCCTTGTCTTTTGCCTGTCGCTTCATTGACCTCATTGTAAATAAACCGATATCATCCGTAGCAATATGATGTGTGTCAGGGGAACTTACCCTTCGTTAGCCTCAGTAGTCGTCTTATTCACAATGCTTGCGGCTGCGGTGGAGACGAAGCCGGATGAAAATGACCTGATGGCAGTTCGCGAGTCTGAAAAGATGGTGACGTCCCTTCTTCGTTCTTGCAGAGCTATCGCGATTGCCAGTTCCTCGGCTTCGTAAGTGAAGCCGGTGACCACCGTGACCGGGTTAACTAGTGATCCCTTGGTATTGACGACTGTGACGACATACGCGTCCTTCTTCCAGTATTTGGATGCATCAATAGAGGGCGGGTTGAGCTGGCACGCTCGATCTTCCCCAGGATGGCCTCGGCTCTTGCTCTTCTTTGCCCTTCATTGTACACGGGATGGATGTTCCTGGGAACTGGGTCGACGCATATCGCCCCTCTTATCGCCGAGGAGAACTTGTCTTTCTCAGGGGGCATGAACAGGGGTTGCAGCCCTGCCTCCAGGAGGATCCTGGTGTCTGCTTTTGTAAGTGACAATCGGCAAATGTGAGCTGTTCGTTGAGCTTCAAAGAGCTCCGTTGCTGAGTTGTGCAATCCGAGCTGCAATAGCCGCTCCGTCTTGGTGCATTTTGGAAGATTAAGAACCCGTTTAACCCCTGTCCTGATAAGGGCATCAACTTTACTGAACTCCATGTTTTTCGATTTCAAGAAAGGAGCAGCGTATAATGTGGCTGATGAGGAACGCATGGAAGGATTTCATGATATTGTCCTTTTTAAGCCCTTTCCTCTTGTTGGGAACTCTGGAGATGACACTGGTGAAGCTGCGAGTACTCTTCTCGATACGTCTGAGTGTCGCAGTGTTGTTATTGCTGTACTTTCCATTTGATTGTTTTTCCGCTTTTGGACTGCAGGCAAATAGACACCCCGTCGATTTCCGGCCCCCGTCTCGAGAAACGCTTGTGGAATAGGAGTTCGGATTTGCTAGGTGACTGCTGTAGCCCCGTGCTTGCCAGAAAATCTTCCGTGACGTCGATTGCCCGTTGTAGGTACCCCTCCAGCTTGCCAAGAGGGCCCTCCGCTGACCATATGGCTGTGTCGTCCTCGTATATTACGCGGCCGATTTCCGGAACGTCGGCGAGCCGCTTGGATAGGTTGTGCATTGCAATGTTAAATAAACGTGGGGACGACACCGACCCTTGCGGTCTGCCAATGTTACCCAGTGTGTATTCTTTGCTCTTGATTTGGCCAATATGAACTGTAGCCGTTCTATCTTCCAGGAAAGACTTGACAAAGGTGTGAAACTTTTCGCCAAGACTCAACTTGAAAACTTCATTCAGAATATGCTCATGCCTGACTATGTCAAAGGTCTTTGTCAGGTTGAGCGCCAGTATTATTTTGATGTCCAGAGACGTGCAGTCAATTACGGCACTCTTAATGAGAAGCATAGCGTCTTGTGTGGAGAGAGATTTCTGGAAGCCCACCATGTTGTGGCAAAAGAGGGCTTCGTCCTCAATGTGCTCACTAATTCGGTTATGAATGGCATGTTCAGCTACTTTCCCGAGGCATGACGTGAGCGATATCGATCGCAAGTTCTCTGCTTGAAGGGGCTTTCCCGGCTTTGGTATGAATACGACCTTGGCTGTTCTCCACTCCTCAGGGACTTTGCCATCGGACCACACTTGGTTGATTTTTTGTGTAATGACTTCTATTGCTGCGTTGTCCAGATTTCTAAGGAGCTTGTTGGTAATTCCGTCTGGGCCGGGCGCCGATCGTCCGTTTAGGTCCCGCAAGGCATGAACAATCTCCGCAACCTCGAAAGGTCTATCCAAGGCTGACTGCAGGGATCCTTTGTATTCGGGCCTTAAATTGTCCCACGGAATGGACTTGCCCTCAAGCGGGATGTAAATATCCGCTAATTTGTCAGCGAAGGTCTGCGGATCGCCGCCGTCATTGGTGTTCATCTGCACAAGCCCTTAGATTTCCAACCGGGCGCTGCTTTTGGATGGTTTGTTGCTGTCAGTAAGCAGATGCTTGAGTAGACTCCACTAGCTACCTTTGCGCATTTTTCCATCTTCTTCGTAGCATACCCCATCCCATTGCTGCGCGGCGAGCTTCTTGGCATGCGTTTCGATCATCCTGTTGACTTCGGATATCTTGGTTCTGAGCCTCCTGTTCAGCTTTTGTTTCTTCCACCTGTCACGGACGCCAAACCGACGGACAAACCTCGGCCTTAAGGTTCTTCACCGCTAATAAAACGCGCGCGTTTTCGAACCAGCTTCTCAGCACTTTCCCACAGCAGCTGTCATGCAGGGAATTTATTTTTTGTTCCTTCACGTTCTGAAATTCCGCTTAACTTGAAGCACAGGTGATATTTGGGTGAGCTAATAGTGCTTGTTTTCTAGTTCGAAAAAAAATAGGCATGTTGTGAGCTTATGCTCCTACTTTCGGAAACCTCATTGGGTACCTAGCGCTCTTGTAGTGCGCAGTGCAAAATACGCGCTATGATTGGTTTCATTGCGTTTGTAAGCGTTCGGAAGTATTCCTACAGTTACACCGTATTTTTAACTAAGCTTGTTGCGATTTATTGCGATAGCAATTATACGAACACTCTCGGGTGATTTCGTCTGTCGCCGTCATGCCCCGGATGTGTATATGTATGTATATATATAAAAAAGGCACAAAGAAAAATAAGCGATGCTTTGGATCACTACATTTGACAAGACCTCAGACAAATGAAGAATGTTCATGTCAATAAAACAACGTAGCTGAGATGAACAACTGAAGATTAGAGATAAGATAATAAAAGTTACCTTCATTCTAAACCTATTGACTCTATAAAATAAATTTAAAAAAAAAGTCACTGTTTTACAGCAAGGGCGAAGCAATGAATGCGATAGCAACAAATTGTAATGTTATATGAAGTGAGGCTGGCAGCTAACTGTTTTGTATCCGATCTCGCGTAACTACAAAACGCTGGTGTAAGAGAATACAGCCGCTGCAGGGAGAGATGCTTTCCGCATAGTCACTTCGCGTTGAGAGCGCAGCACGTAGAGTATGCGAGCCGCCCGCTGTGATGGCTTTCGGGATAGCGCGCGCGCCAGATTCAAAGTTCCATGTTGCGCTGCTCGCGCGACACCCCCTCCCCCCTCCGAGCAAATGCACCCTCCGAGCGACGGAGGGTACATGCGTCTTTTCTTTTCATGCTCCTTAAAGGGACACTAAAGGCAAATATTAAGTCGACGTTGATTGTTGAAATAGCGGTCCAGAAACCTCGTAGTGCTACTTTTATGCCAAGGAAGTGCTTATTTTGAAATAAAATCACGTTTTAGTGGTCCGCATCGCGTTAGCGCACATCAAATCACCCGCCTGAAATCAGACTTTCATACGTCACTGCTGCCGTGCCCAACGTTGCCCGCCTTTACTGCGCGGCCGCCGACACTAGTAGCAGCAGAGCCAAAGTAGCGGGACCCACAGCAGCAACAACGACCATCGAAGCCATCGAAGCTGGCCGCGATCGCCGCAATGGATGTGAACGGAGAACTTGAAAACGAGACATTGGCTCGCGACGCTGGCCTCCTAATTCAGGGACTTGAGCCCCGATGAACGCGGTATGCTGCTGAGGGCTCGTAGTGCCGGCATCGTTGCATGCGGCATTTTGTCGAACTTTCTGTCAGAGCGACTTTCACGAGCGCGCAAAACACACTCGGCTGTACGCGATCCCGAAACTACCACTGAGACGCGACCGCGTGAGCGAAACGGGGCGCCGGGCGAACCGCAGTTCGGCAAAAACGGAACCTTTGAACCACGCGCCGTTCCCCATGGCAACGCCACAGAGGTTCTTTTTTCCATGAATAAAAGGGAAACGAACAAACAGCATTTTATTACGCCTTTTGATGTACGGAAGGTTCTTTTTTTATTGCTGCTAGTTTGATTACTAGTGATTTATTGTAGGCAGACTCTCATACGTCATCGGGATCACTTCGAAAATGTCCCACTCGTGGCGCTCATCATGTGATACATCTAGCTTAATTTCTCGGTAAGTAGGGCACCGCTGTTGATAATATTGCCGTTTTAGAAGTTGTCATACATTAGGCTTTCACTCTGACATAAATTGTTATTTGCCTTTGGTGTCCCTTTAAAGAAGGGCGTCGCATTTCCTGTCTGCGTCGACGGCAGGCCTCCCGAGCAGGGTGTTATCGCATGCACCCTCCGACCGACGCAAATGGGCCGGCTCGCTTGATCACTGCTTCGGCCGCGTTCGTCGCCCCCGCTTACTCGCTTTTACCCGTGGTAGAAAATACAATGTGCTGGGAGATCTTATCAATTTGAACTTCATAAGGGAGGGACATGACGGCGACGGGAACGGCAATGGCGACGGCGACGGCAAAACCCGTCGAGACTGTCCATATAATTGCTATCGCAATAAAAGAAATATCTAACAGCATCTGATTGAGTTTGAGAATTGGGTACCCCAGACACTGGGTCACCAAGCTGCGTTGGGTAGGCTGTTCTTGCGTTCGGAGGATCAGCAGAGCTTGAGAACTGGGTCAAACGCAAGCTGCGTTGGCGCAAACGCACGGGGCTCACCACGTGGTGAAATTAAAATCACACGAGACGGATGCAGGAAAATGCTGACGAAAATACGATGCAGGAAAATGCTGACGCGCCTAGTATAAAGTAAAACATGTATGGCTGAGCCGGCTGCAGACATTCGCCATGTATGTCCTGTAATGAAGGGGTGACTCGAACGTCATACATGTATCATGGTTTTTATACTCTTTGGTTTCTGTAATTGTTGTCCCTGTTTTCACAGTTGTCAGCGCGATGTTCGAAGCTGTGCGAGAGCTGCCAAGCCCGGCGTCAAGCCATGAAACTGGAACGGTACATGCGTTCAGTGGTGCAGGCGTTTCGGCCACCAGAGAGCCGTTTTGACCTCGTGCACTGATACTTGGCGGAGCGTCTTCCACCCGAAGGTTACGAGCCCTTCCTCATGCGTGTCGACCGTTACCCAAGGTGGCCTGAGGCGACCCCTCTACAAGTCACCACGACTGAAACAGTGGCGGAAGCACTCGTTGCTGGGGGGTACCGATGGGTACTACCGATGTTGGGTACTACAATGTTGCTCGACACGAGCCTTTATAACACCACGGCTTATCACCCAGAGAGAAACGGCATGGTCGAGCGTTTCCACCGACAAATGACTGCTTCGTTCGCCCCGCGCTGAATAGGCAGCATTAGGTGCAAAGCTGCCCTTAGTCATACTGGGGCTGTGAAGAACAATCAAGGACGACCTCGGAGTGTGCGCCTTGGGGATGCGCTTGGGTCATCATACCGTGTTGCAAGCGAGTGTTTGGGCACCCAGCAAGGCACTCCCCCCGGCGACCTCGCAGCAGTTAGAGAGGATACATTCCTGGCTCGTCCAGCTTCGAACCACACCACCACGTATAGCCCGCTGACAACCTCTATTTAGTTGCCTGACAAAGGACAAAGGCAAATGCGCCTTTCTGCGACGCTGCTCTATAACTTCACTAGTGACTCCTTCTTGCAAAGTCCTCTTTCTTGTGGTTTCGTATTCCGACAAAAAGAAACGTGAAGATTAACGTACTTGTAAAAGAGATTATGTTAAGAACATGTGCCTATATTGAGCATTAGCTCTGCCTTTCCTTCCCCCATTCACCCAAAAACCTGCGGCATTGTATGTCGGAAGGGGGGGAGGGGGAGGGGGGTAGATCTTGTAGCGATCATCCGTCGCTTCTTCCTCTCGTTGGAATTGGGGTCGTTATGCCTTGGTCTTTCTTCGTGCCGAGGCAGTCTACCCCACACTAAGATGCCTCCATAGGCGATTGCCAAACATGTTTTTCATCGTCTTTATTGTCATCATAACCCGCCTCACTAAGCCCACTGTAAGGGCAAAGACGCGGTCCCATGTTTACTACGGCTGCGTTATGCCTTGCAAACTTGTTAATGTCATCTGCCCACCTAATTTCCTCCTACCCTTCGCGCGCTTTCCTTCTTTTGGAATTCAGTCTGGTTCTGTTAATGACCAGCGGTTATATTTCCTTGTCGCTACAAGCTCTGCCCATGCCCATTTATTCTTCTTGATGTCTACTAAAATGTCTTTAACCCGCGTTTGTCCTCTGACCCATTCTGACCTATTCTTGTCCCTTGAAGTTACACCCATCATTTTTCTTTCTATGACTCGCTGTGTCGTTCTTAATTTAAGTGACACCTTTTTTCATAGGCCTCCATGTTTTTGCCCCTCATGTAAGTACCGTTAAGACACAGCTCTTATATACATTTCGCTTGAAGGATACTGGTAAACTGCCATTCATGGTCTGAGAATGCCTGCCAATGTGCGTTCCACCCTACTCTAATTCTTCTAGTTACTTCAGTCTCATGGTGCGGCTCTGTGGTCACTACCTGCCCTAAGTAGAGGTGTTCCTTTACCACTTCCAGTGCTTCGCTGCCTATCGCAAAGCGTTGTTATCTTGTTAGACCATGGAACATAAGTTTGGTTTTCTGCATAATACTTTTCAGACTACCGTTCTGCTCTCCCTGTTCGATACCGTAAATACTCTTTGGATTAAGTCCGCTGAGTTACTCAGTCAGACAATGTCATCAGTGAGAGAGAGAGAGAGAGAAAGCTCTTTTATGAAAAACAGAGAATTCTGACGGCGTATATAAAGGCGCCTACACGCTACTCTGTACAGGGGAGGTGATTGAGGACAGAGAGGCCCTAGGAGGAGGAAGGCAGGAAACTTTCTCTGCTCCATAGACCCTCACTTAAAAACAAGACTTCTGCATCACCTTCCTCGTCACCTTGAGGCACTCTATCATCGACTTCGCCTCAACGCAGCATTCACCAATAGCTACATGTGCCGCCTTGGTTTGACCACTGACCCATACTGTGATAACTTTGGTGCTCTAGAATCAATATAACATATTTTATACTGCCAGGCATACAGAGAAGAAAGAACTTGTCTCCAAAGTAGAATATGCTCAACTTCCCAAGCACCGCTAGATCTCGGGAAAATGCGTGGACCCACGTCTTCTCCTTCTCAGCAACGTCAGATTTTTAAATTTCTGTTCAGATTCCTCGAGGACATTAACCGAGTTGACAAACTTACATCAGCACCATTACGTTGTCCTATGCACATACCACGATCATAATGTCGTCAGTGAATCGCAGGTTATTAATGTACTCTCCATTAACTCTTATGCATAACTGTTCCCAATCCAGGGCTCTGAAAACTCAGTGTAAATAGGCGGTCAGTAGCATAAGCGAGATAGTATCTCTTTGCCTGAGACCCTCATTTATTGTAACTTTATTGGTTTCTTTATTGGGTATTGTGACAACTTTGGAGCCGCTGTAGATATCTTCGAGTATTTTACGCATGGTTCGTCTACACCTTAACTGCGTAAGGCCTGCATGACTGCTGAGATGTCCACAGCGTCGGATGCATTGTGGTAATATATGACGGCTATATATAGGAGTTGGCCATATTCTATGCATTTCTTTGTCACATGGTTGAAGTGTGAATATGGTCTATTATCAAGTAGCCTCCACGAAATCCTGCTTGGTCCTTTGATTTAGTGAATTTTCTGAGCTGGCCCTAATTTATGAACGATTACCATTGTAGATAAATTGTAGACAAGGAACATTAAGCTGATCAGCCTGTAATTCTCACTTCTTTCACTTTTCAACCTGTTTTTACTGTTGAACAAATGCCAGTCATTGCATTATTTGTTCGAGCTGTCGACACGTGTTGGTCAAGATGTTTTCGAGCTGTCAACACGTGTATTTGTCGATTCCGCCAAATCGAACCCCCCACCATGCCCTTGGGCTTGGTGATAAATAGATGAATATGTGACTAGGCGCGCATCAGTCACGGAACACTAAATATCCGGAAAGCCCATCTCGAATTAACTTTCCCGCGTGGTAGACATTGTTGACTGTTTGTGACATTGCACTGGAGTGTTTCGACCACTGATCGGTAGCTGTGCGCTCTTTACTATGAAATATATTTGGATATCTGTTCGTGTACGCCCCTTTGCCGAAAGCCTGACTGCTGTTCTCATCTGAGACATCCTAGGTGCGTACAGGCATAGGCATCCGAGGTGTGTAGCCGTCGCGTAGAACTTTGGTGATATCGGCATATTTGCAGTACGCAGGACTCTCATGCAGCAAAAGGATTCGTAGTGTCGCGTAGGCTTTACCACTTTGGACTGTTAAGAACACTTGCGCCTTCTTAGGCTAACCGGTGTTAGTCCTTGCGAATACCTAGAATGGTTTGACGTGCACTACAGATACCGCCACTGTCCAGGCAAAACTCGTCATCATTTTGAACTGGCCTTTTAAAACCGCGGCGGTGTATTGATGCTGCCGTGCCTTCTGCTGATTCAATTTGTCATGATGGTTCAGCCTAATTTCACCATAGTGAATATTGTCAGCATTCGTCTGTAGATCCCATCCTCATAGCCAAAACTATTGTACGTATATGGAAAATGCAGGCTGAGTTGATGGCGCCATTTGGCAGCGCAGAAATTGACCAGGCAATAGCCCGGCCGTGGTACAGTGCTGACGGATTACAACGCGATAATTTAGGGCTAAGTAACGTACGTACTTTCCCTTCCAACTTCTACAGTTCGGGACATGTCGACATATTTGTAGAGGGCAGTTTTCGGCATATTTGCGTAATTTTTACTCGAAGACTTACATCACAGCCAACATTACCTTTAGCGGCCAGATTTGCAGCGACACGAGGCCGTTATCACGAGTAATCGCTGATAGAAGTAATCATACTAGAATATCACAGTTTCGCCGCAAGGGCGAAGCAATGAATGCGATAGCAACAAACTGTAATCTTATTCGAAGTAAGGCTAGCAGCTAACTGTGATGCTATCTCGCGCAACTCTACAAAACGCTGGTGTAAGAGAATGCGGCCCGCTCCAGGGAGAAAAGTGGTTTTCGTGCAGTCTGTCGTCGCAGCGCCAAGCGGTGAGAGCACACCACGTAGAAGGGTATACGAGCAGTTTGCTTATGTACGCCGAGACAGCGCGCCGCCAGCGCTCGTGACCGCGCCCTTGGGATCAAAGTTCCCAGTTGCCGCTCGAGCGACGCAGCCGCCACCGCTCCCCCGGCGTCCCTTCATGCTCCGTCAGGCAGGGCATTTCCTCTCTGCTTGAGGAGCAATCGACGGCAGGCCTCGCACGCGGGACGATGTTATCGCATGCGACCTCCGCACGGCGGAGGCAGCCGGCTCGTTTCATCTCTGCTTCAGCCGCGTTCGTCGCCAGTGCTCGCGCGCTTGAAATCGCGGTAAGAGAATACGATGCACGCGACGACGTCATCGATTTCGACTTTATACGGGACATGACGGCGACGGCAAAAACCCGCCGGGAGTGTTCATTAATTGCTCTCGCAATAAAAAAGAAACGATGTCGCGTTTCAGTCCATCAGTACTGTGCAGGATTACTATAGCAGTAGCCAAGTGTATTGTTCTTACCATTTTTATAATGCATATAACCATCAAGCACTTCCTCTAGTGCTTCAACTTCTTTCTAAGGTTTCTTAGTATCAGCTCTTTCTTTATGCAAATTAGCCATTCCTTTTTCGGCCCAATTTCACGGCTGGGCCAGAGGTGTCAGTTGTCCTCAACGATGCCGTTGAAGACGGCAGATGTTCCGGCACCGATGGAAATTGTGAGGATGTGACGAGGCGTAAAAGCGGCTCAGCCCTCAGTTATGCGCAAAGCACGGTTACAGAGCGTCGTTTCTGATGGTAATGCATCATCTATGGACACTGGTATTGATTCGGATCTCAGACCAAACTGCGCCGTGGTCACTCATAAAGTGCATAGCAAGAATTACACGCCTTCAGCAATCATGTAATGTAACGAATGTCGCAGGCAAATTCCGTTTATTAAAATAGCTCTGCCCGTGTAGATTCCTGTCGGCGTTATTAAGTATCCACCTGGTTCCGGATTGCATTTTGCGCGAAAAACACGAACACGAAGGGAAGAACCACGAGACTAGCGCAGTTCTTCCCTTCGTGTTCGTGTTTTTCTCGCTAAATGCAATCCGGAATGCAATACGAACTCGTCCAACGCTCAGTTCTTCTATCCTCCTGGTACCCGGATTTCAGTGCCTTTCCACGCGGAAGTAAGCCTCTTCGTTTTTTGACGGAATACGTGACTCATGCGTCCACTAAAGCGGTGAATGTGTGGGCGTCAACAGGCATCTCGAGTTCTGTAGTTCTCCGTCTTGAGGTTCGCGGCGCTGAATCACGCCTACCGTGTTTGTCCTGCTGCTGTCACTTTCGATGTCAGCTTTCTGAGCGACGAAATTTTGCCTTCGAGGCACCGCCCCGCTAACAGCGTATTCTTCGTGCGTATTCGAGACGAATGTTCAAGCGCCGTTGGGCGACGGAGGGTCTTCAATATTGTGACGACCTGAACACGCACCTCAATCGGTCGCTGCATTTAGCTTTGCGAGTGGGAGAGAGAGAAAGCTCTTTAATGAAAAACAGAGAATTCTGCCAGCATATATAAAGGCGCCTACATGCTACTCTATATAGGGGAGGGGACCGAGGACAGAAAGGCCCTAGGAGGAGGAGGGCAGGGAAAGAGAAGGGCAAAAAAAAAAGACATATGATCCTGGTATGTACATGTCACAACGTAATGGTACTGATGTAAGTTACGTTACAGTTTATGAATTCGGTTTTAAATTTTAGAATCTGACGTTGCTGAGAACTAGAGGACGTAGGTCCAAGTATTTTTCCGAGATCTAGCGGTGACTGGGAAGTTGAGCACATTCTACTTTGGAGACAAGCTCTTTCTCCACTATATGCCTGGCAATCTAACAAAATACGTTCTATTGATTCTAAAGCACCACAGTTGTCATAGTATGGGTGAGTGGTCAAACCTAGCGGCACATGTAGCTATTGATGAATGCTGCGTTGAGGCGAAGTCGATGATAAAGTGTATCAAGGTGACGAGGAAGGTGATGCGGAAGTCCTGTTTTTAAGTCAGGGTCTATGGGACGGAGAAAGAGGTCTTGAGGCGAAAGATTCCATAATTGATGCCTCTCTCGGTTGGTGCTCTTCTTTGCCATTGCTGATGCATGTGATTTAGTGAAGTATTCATAGTGCAATAGCGCAACAAACACAAGGACACAGGCAAGAGAGACGATACAGGCGCTAGCTTTCAACTGACGTTTGTTTTTTTCCGGAAACACACATATATACATACAAACAAACAATTGTTAATGCGCAATGATTCCGTCCGGCAGCAGAAACAAAAATTCTCACTTTCCCAGTCACAGCACCGAGACCAGCAAATCTATTACTTTATTCGACAGGGATAATAAAGATGGATGGCTTATGCACTTATCTTTGAACCGTGCGATGAAAAACGCTTCGGCTACCTCTCTAGCTGTTTGATCACCGTTCTGAAATATGGTTGTGTCATCAAAACACGGGGTACATTTGCACTCTGCGCAGTGAAGGGACAGGTGGCTACTTGGCCTGCATTTCAAGGAAGAACTGGTGTTCACGAAGTCGAACGTTTACGCAACGTCCAGATTGTCCGACATACTTGCGACCACATGACATTGGTAATTGGTAAACACCTTTCTTATTGCATTCTACAAACTTCATGGTATGGCGCACGTGACATTTCCTAGCCAAGTTAGCACTTCCTTTGTTGTACATACGCTCCATCGCGGGGCACACACGGCAAAGTTTGCTTTTAGCGGAACATATTACTTTCACATTGTATTTCCTGCCAATCTTTTTTAAGCGATGTGAGAAGGTATGGACACATGGAATGACAGCCACTTTCATATTTCCTGGTTCACATGCTTTTTTTTCGATTCATTTGGCGATTTAAAATACTTCACTGGTTTCTCGCAGAGTGCAAATGTACCCCGTGTTTTGATGACACAACCATGTTATTTCAGAACGGTGATCAAACAGCTAGAGAGGTAGCCGAAGCGTTTTTCATCGCACGGTTCAAAGATAAGTGCATAAGCCACCCATCTTTATTATCCCTGTCGGATGAAGAAATAGATTTGCTGGTCTCAGGGCTGTGACTGGGAAAGTGAGAATTGTCGTTTCTGCTGTCGGACGGAGTCACTGCGCATGACCAATTGTTTGTTTGTATGTATATATGTGTGTTTAAGAAAAAATAAACGTCAGTTGAAAGTTAGCGCCTGTATCGTCTCTCTTGCCTGTGTCCCTGTGTTTGTTGCGCTATTGCACTATGAATTCGTACCAACTAGCTCGGCTTTGCGTACTAGTAAAGAATGTTCGCCGAATTTTCCTTAATCATATACCTCTACGTGCAGCTAGATCCGCTTTTTCAGTTTCGCATATGCCGCGGTCCCCGGAAATTCACTGAAACAGACACAGTGGTCATGTGGTTGATGTAACCAATGTTATGGAAACCGGATGTTGTTGACGAGTGGCGTTGATGTTTCTCATGCTCTGTAGGGCTCCTTTCGAATCCGTTAAAACGGCCCATCGTCCAGGAGGTTGCCACTGGATGTAAAGAATGGCTTCCTTTACACAGTTCAGCTGACGTGCTTGTTGTGAGTCGTTCAAGACGGTCAGTTTAAGATTTGTATAAACCACATGACCCGTCGGTAAAGACGTGAGCCGAACTGGAGTATTTCTTGGCGATGTATTCTAGGGTGATTTGCAAAATCTCAGCTTGTGGCATACTATTTTTCGTGTTGACACCGAGGATGTGTGAACAAACTTGCATAGGTAGATGACAGTGTCCAAGGTAGAAAATTCAAGGGTATGAGCTGACGCATCATTGCAGGAATATGGGCAGCTATTTCTCGGACTGCTTGTCCAAAGCTTGAGTTAGCGCAGCTTTTAGCAATGCGGCCAAGGAAGTGTTTTCCATCTTGGGTGATGTGCCGGAGATGAATGCGCAAGACTTCCTGCCTGCCGAGGACGTCGAGAGGTTAGCATCTTGCTTCCGAGTGCGTTTGACATACCGGCCATTGGATGCGCCGGTGTACTGCCACCGCTGCGGTGCGATGCATATCAGTCTGGCTACAGCAAGCGGGAACGTTCATATTGCCGCCGTGTTCCGGTGAGATAATCGGCGATGTCTCGTTGTCATTCATCTCGCTGTGCACGCGCCGCATCGACAGCTATGCCACGCAGTCCCATTTCGTGCTGGGCGGGGGTCCGGAGCGCGCCACAGGTCACTCGTCCTCGACGCGTTTCACGGCTTGACGGGTGAGGACTAGTGGAAGCAGTGGTGGCTGGCAACAAATCGATGGTCCCACGTCGTCCTGGCGACGGTGCGGTCCGGACCCATAGCAGTGAGGCTGGTGCAGTGTAGCTGGCAAATTACTGAAGGGGCGGTGGTAGTTCGGAGTCTCCTAAAAAATTCTAGCCCATTCGACGCCGTGAAAGCCATTGGACAGGGAAGCTGCTGCCCCGATCATTCGGGCCCTTCAAGTCTCTTCTTTTCTTTTGCCCAGTTACTTCTAAGTCAAATTCTTCATTGTTTCCATATTTTAGCCAATTCAGGTATTTACTTCCAGTCAACGGTTCAGGTTGGCGATGGTACCCTAGATTCTACTCTTTCAGCTAAGTTTTTTTCCTGTCACTCCCAGTCTACCTTCTGCCATTTCGGGGGCAACAACTCCCCTCTCCATCCACTGTTTCATTCACCCGCCTTACCTAAGCTTCAACGCGAGACCATCCTTTCAGTCTACTCTATGAAACATCCGCCTTACGCAAGCTTCATTACGTGACCCCTTTTCAGTCCAGGCACTGAATCACCCGCCTCACGCAAACTTCATCATGTGGTCACCTTTTCCTCTACTCTTCTCGTCAGGCCACATCCTCTTCACCCTGGTCACGTGACCTTTTTTATGCGTGACCATGCCAACAATGCCGACGGCACAGGGTCCGCATAAACAGATTCTCTGTAAAACTACTGCATTTCATGGTGGACAATGTCAGGAATCAGTCTCGTACCCTCGTCTGTACATTTCAATCGTTGTAGTTAACCTCCTGTCTTCTACCAATAAAAACTGATTGATTGGGGTCATTTATACGATATGATATCATGCGACTTGATGTTCTCACGAATGGGAAGGTAGACGCAGTTCTTTGCGTGCAGCGGCGCTTGTGGTTCCGCGCTCGTGCTTAAAGCTGAAACACAGAATTTCTGCGTACACTTGCTTCGAATTGCGATTGTGCTGTGCAGCAACTATTTGCAGTGTCTTCTCGATCTTTGCTGCTCTTGGCCGAATTCCGCTACGGCCTTGGCCGAAAAGTCGAGTATTCTGTCGGTTTCAAGCGAGACCTCTGACTTCGAAGAACATAACGCGTGGACTTATATCGTAGTATCTTAATGTATGCTGAGCAAGTACTGATTGCCAGCTATAAAGTTGCCATCGCTCTGCCAGTCGAAATGTAGGTGAAGTATGGGTGGCCATAATCCAACTACCTTCGAACCAACGTCATAGCCTTAATCGCACTGTCAAGATGAACTTCGTGTTTTAATAAGATTGAGCCAGACTTACTCAAGGCTGTGCTGTTCAAAGATTAATGTCGTAACATGTTGATTCTCGTGCTTGTGCGGGCAAGTGATCATGTATGCCTTGTCCGTAATGTCGTGACCAGCCTACAATATAAAGTATTATCGAAGTAGTCCAGCGCAATTGAACTTCAAAAGTGAATTTGAATCGAACAACATATAAGCGGCAACCAAAGACCAGGAAAAGTAGTTGCTGTTGTAGATGATATGCACGTATAAATGAGTACATGATGAGGATCTGAAGAATACGTTTGCTGAAAGACAATAGCAAACAGCACCTGCTTTCCACTGTGTGCCTCTTGTACGTGGCTTTATTTGCGGTTTTCATGTTTGTTTTGAAGGCAAGTGAAATTTCAATTGTGAAACGTAACGCGAACCACTAGCGCAATTGCATTGTTACAATATTCTAACAATTACTTAAAATGTCGCAACGCAGGACCATAACAAATGGTGCTCAACCTTTTGCCAATACTGCATGTTTCTTGTCTCACGCGGACTGTAATGCGGGCTTAAGTGATGAAAATAGGACGACAATCATTGACACCTGCATAATCTAAACGTGAGTTCTCGACCCTCCCAGGGATCTAATCCTTCGTCTAATCCGCGGTGCCCTACCGACTATGGAGGCCTGGCCATGTGGTGCACTGAAGTGGACAAGCTAATCTCTTTTGCCTGCTTGTAAAATCTCCCCCATTACATCAACAATGCCGCCCTATAGCTTAGCAACCGACCTACGGCTACTATCATCCCGAAGATTGTTTTCAACCACACTTTGACCCGCAGTCTCCTAACGCCACCTTTAATGCATGGAAGAGTTGCTTGCCATCACTCCGTAATTACCAGCCTCGTCTCCCACCAGCTTGCCACCCATCGTCCTTTCACTCTAAGCTAATTGCCCGCCGTCCCCAATTAACCACCAACACTTCTCCGGAAACCTAAGTGATGCACTTCCCCGAGGCGATACTGCATGGGCAACTTGACCTAGTAGTCCTGCGCTCACTTCACCGTCCACCAGGCACAACAGAACCTCCTCGCTACGTGCACGTGTGTCCAGGTTCGCGGATATCAATTAGTAATCTAATTACACTACAGAAAACTGCTCATTTTAATTGAAACCTCGCACCTTTGTCGCACAGAGTGTCATTTACCCGTACACCAAGGGTGAGCAGCAGAAGTGAACATCAGCGGCTAGTGTGCAAACAAAATGAAACGGCGGCACACAGATCGCGCAGCGCGTGGTAGCTTAGGCCTAACATACTCTAACTATTTAAAGTTTTGCCATTATAATCTTTTGTATGAAAAGTGGTGTGAACAATGTTTCCACTATGAGTCTTTGGCAATCGTTTTAAATATTTGAAGCACTGAAACCAGGAATCCACATTTAAGGGTGGTGTTTTTACCATATTTGCAACTAAAGTCCCCAATTGTGAACACCCGCTTTTACGATTTTTAAATGAAATTTCCGTCACAATGTATTTTTTTTTCACTTCAGCAACCACGTGAAATAAGCTTTTGCAGACTATATCTGTTTTTCTTCCCACAACTTTGTTACGTAGGGAAGACATCAATTGACATTGTTGTCAACAAAGTGGATATCCGGTTCTCATCGACACTACTGCGCCAATATCTATGAGCGCTAAATAACGCCGCCACTTGGTCAAATTTGATATATTTATCACAGTTGCCACATCACGATCTCTCCACGTCACCGATGGAGGAACACCTCTCGCTCTCGGAATGTGCACAGCTCGCATCATCATCGCAGATCATACTACTAGTGTTTCATTTGCGGTTCCGTAACAGTGTCTCACGACAGTACACTGGGCTTGGACCTCTGCTCGTCTGACTCCAGCTTCGTTGGATGCGCGTTCGGTGCTATCTAACTCGAACTGCCGCGCGCCTGTGATGTTTGTCAAGGCGTACAATGGCGCTTCTGCTGCCTTGATGAAATTTAACTGCTGCCCCAAGCAACCAAGTACGCAGTATTGACGTCACAGTTACGTACTTGGTTGTATGGTATGTATACTCTAACTGCACTGCACAGTAACTTGAGGGGGGGGGGGCGGCAAATATTACCCAACCGCCAGTGCCCGTCCCACGCGGTAGGTGCGGCAGGCGCGGTGGCAAGAGCGCCATGGGCCAGGACACTAAGGTGATGCACAGACTTTCTCACGGAGTCAGTTGATGCATGTCTGTTCGATTCATTCGGTTGGGCCTAAGAAACGAGCCCCCCAAAAATTCCTGTCATCAGTTCTGCCCATATCTGTCATTTGAGAATTACTAATTGGTTTGTGCTAATTGGGGTTGTAAGAGGAAAATGGTTTGACTCTGACTGGCTCGTGCAGGAAGGGTTTGAGGGGTGTGTGGATGCGTTGTCAGAGACATCGCAGCACGCGGCGGACGAAGGTCCTTGTGTATGCCGCTTTCCAACAGGTTTGTGACGATCGATTTACTCTTATTTCTCTGTCATTTCTTAAATTGCAGGTGCCCTTGCACCATTCAAGAGCGTCGCGACTACCGATTCGTTTTGTGCTATGGCGTTGTTTCAGCTTAAATGCAGGGATCTAGCGATGTACGTTGGCTTTCGATATACAGAAAAGCTCGAATGTCCACATGGCGTCTCACTAAAGCATCGAGGAAATGGAGGGTATTGTCCTTTCAACGTTCGGCCCCGTCACACAAAAACAATCATCCACATACCTCCATCAGGCTTTAGGTGGCTGGTTGTAGGTGTTTAAGGCCTGTTTCTCTATGGGCTCCAGCCGAAATCGCCTTTTTGACCGATACGAATGCACGTATTGCAGTTCGGTTTCATTGTTTGTAAAGCTGACTTCCGAAAGGTATGTTATGTGCCGCTGTGACAATACAGAATTACATCAGGCAGGACTGCTCGCCAACGCCGAGTTTGGTAATTTTGATTAGTCCCTCATCTTGCCGCCAATGCGCCTTTACACATCTCAACACGCCCCTTTCACATCGCCATCTCGAACGTCCAGAGTATAAGTAAAGAGCCATCACGTGTGTTGGGGAAAGAGAGTATCCCTGCGGAGCATGAGCCCTCGTACGCGATTGGGCAGCTCATACATTGACAAAGTCAAAGACCAAAAAGGCACGTTTCCGAGAATGCTTCGGGGAATAGTTTACCAGAAGCCTAGAGCCGAACGCTACGCCGCTTGCATCGGTGAAACGAAGATTTTTCCGTAAAAAGTTCTTCAGCAAGAAAGCGACGTACGCAGCTTTAATGTAGACCGCAAACCTTTCGTCACTACGTTGTGAACTCACATTCCCTTCATCGACACTGAAGCTAATCATTCGAACATATTTTAGTTACAATCCTGGCACATAAAAACTACGCCGGGTAACCTCAGTAGGCCCGCGGGAACGCTTCCTCACGCATATCTGCACAGCCTTCGAACGCTGAGGCGGAAACTGCAGTACAAAGACCCGTCCGCAAAGGTTGAAAGGACAACACACGACCGCTTAAGGCTCACCCACATTCAACGACTTTCCGGTGAATTTTCGGCGGCGTCCTTTCTTCGCGCTGCACATAAGTGCAACAAAAGCAGGCAGCCAACGCCACCACAATTTCAGTGTTCTTGTGACCAGAAGTTGAATGCAGTCGAGCCTTGATTGGGCCGCGCTCCTAGCCTGCGTTCGCCGCTTCCGGTGAGCGGCTGGGCACAGGCTGAAATCAAGACAGGCTTCATTGGCGATGAACAGCCTGGCGGCTTGCAGGCGGTCACCGCCAGCATTTTCGCTGGAAAATCGCTCCATGTGGGCGGCGTCTTTTGGAAAAGTTAACCCCGAAGAGGCCTCGAGACGTTTGGCTTCAGTTTTAACAAAATATCTGCTCCACAGTCGTTCTTGCTGTAAAATGTGTTGCCCAGCCAGACAGATTACTGTAGATCATTGACTTTCACACTCCCGTCTTTCTACAAAATTCTATTATATCAACAGACACAGGTGGTCGCGTCAACAAGTTTTCCTACAATCACGACAGCATTTCCTCAGTCGTGTTCATTTACACTTTTTTTGTTCATTTATTTAGTCAAAATGCTCTTTTACACAAAGGCATTGCAGACAATACTTTACAGAAACGTGTTAAGTTATATAAACATTAAAAAGGAATGCATAAATTACAATCTACATTATAACAGGGCACAGAAGAAAAAAAAAACAATTCCCTACATACAAATAAGGGGCTACCTCGTGTGGTATATTCAGTGAAAATGCAAATAAAAATGGTCTGAACAAAGCATGGTCCGCAATGGACACAATATAAGGGGCATGTTTGCAATCACGAGAGGTGTTCTGAACGAGGTTTGTGGAAATATGTTTTTGCTAGAGCTTGTACAACGAGCTTTAGTGTCGTGGCTAACGCATGAAGAAAGGTGCGTAGGCGCATGTATAAGGCTCAGCGCGTAGAAGAATATGCTAGAAAATTTAGCGCAATAAGCATAAGCGCAAAACTTTTGTACGTAGCCATAACCGAGAACAAGAAACCACCTTTCATCGTGGTTATGCTGGCCGCGCGATGAAAACTGGCCGGTGTGAAACTTTCAGCGCTGTTCTGCGCCACTTTGAGCGCATCAATTACGTTATCGCCGCCATGACTCAGATCAGCAGCGCACTTTCCAAAATTTAGCGCAAAACAGCTTTATCGTTTAAACATGGCGGTCAGGAGACCTAAACTGGGTAAGCACTATTACGTTACGGACAATCATAAGCCTGGACTGTACTACAGGGGCGAATGCGTGTCGCTTGGCAATATTTCGTGCATTTTTTCAAGTGACCACCTTTCGTAATAACGCCTGGACTTATAATTTCAATCGATAAGATGCCGTAATTGGTGACACTGGAACGCGGCAAACTTTTGCAGCTCGAATGTGCATTTTATCAGCACTGTGCTCAGGTGGGTGGCATATGAAAAAAAAAATGAGATGAAATGCTGAAGGCTACAACGTGACGCTCCCGCGTGATGCCTGGCAAGCTATAATCTTGTCGAGTCCCTTGTCCGTCTGAGCCTGGACGTTGAGGTCTTTGTTCCGCTGAGCGCTTGCGTCATGCGTCGTCGTCTTCGACTTCAATGTGTCTGCTCTTCAACGTAGCGCTGCGCAAAGGGCAAATCGATTAGGAAAATTGCGGCCTGCTAATTAGTTATTATTTGTAGTGTACTTTCAACCAATAAACAGCCGATATTACACGGTACTCCAGACTTCCAACAACGTTTGTGCAAAAGGCTGTTGTTTGCAGGGGATTCTCTTGTTCCAGGAGCCTTCTTAGTAGTTCCCAGTCTTACGCTCATCTTATTTAACACGGCAGAACCATAATACATGCGTTTTCCTCGTGATGTGGAAGCACTAGAACACAGTCCTGAGGAAATAAAACGGTGTGCTGCTTTTACCATGTAAATGAGATGCAGGCAAGATGGATTAAGAATATTGTGCAGGGGACAAGTTACGGTAGAAAGAGAGCGACGTTTGCTAACGGCAATTTACCACTGTCCGCAATGCGGGAAATGTACAACCACTGCATGCTACCTGTATTAACATATGGGGCGGATACTTGGAGGGTATATATAGCAAAGAAACTCGAGAAGAATTCCCGATAGAGCGAAATATGATTAGCATAACATTAAGGGACAGGAGGAGAGCGGAGTGAGTTAGAGAACAGGGGCGGCCGACACTATAGCTAACATTAAATAAAGTGGACCTGTCCAGGTCACCCAAGATGTAGGATAGATAACCATTGGTCAGTTAAGGTGGCGAAACTGATACCACGGGGTCGGAGACATAGCCGAGCACGGCAGTGGGCTAGATGGCACCATCTCGCACAGGATAGGGTATTCGAGATAACTGGGAGATGCTTTCGTCCAGCAGTGGGACGAAAGATAGGCTGCAGATGATGTTGACGTAGCGAAGAGGAACGCTATAGTGGGGCACCCTCTCCAGTGATATCTAGTGCCCTACCGTCTATTCAACGATGTCTCAAGACGCATCTCAAGAGACGTTCCAGCAAACGCCTCCAGCCCCATCCCTCATGTTCTCTGGTCCGCCTCGCCATAAGGACCCTCCTGTTTTCAACGGTACAGACGACAATGACGTGGAGGACTCGCTGTCGACGTTCGAGCGAGTAAGCGTTGTTAACAAATGGGGCGATGCCGCGAAACTGAGTGACGTGCTCTTTTACCTCGCCGGTGTGGCCAGCTTCTGGTACACCGACCACGAGACGGAAATGCCGACATGGTCCATGTTCAAGGCCTCAATAGTTGCTGTGTTTGGTCTCCCTTTCTCGCAAGGTGCGCGGGGAGTGGCGCTTGCGGGAACGCGCGCAGTAGCCGGGTACAATCATTCGCTAGCTATACTGAAGACATCCTGAACTTGTGTAAGTGAGCTGACGTGACAATATCAGAATCGGACAAGATCAGGCACGTCATGAAAGTCATTGAGGACCCTGCCCTCAACATGCTCCTTGCGAAGAACCCACAGTCGGCGACTGAAATCATCACTTTATGCCAAAGTGACAAGGAGCTACACAGGCAGCGCTCATTGACTCGTCGGCCTTCGTCGAGCGACGAATACGTTCCTGGTTTGGCTGCCATCTCCGACCAGTCCGCACTGCGTGCGGAAAAAAAAGCTTTCATGCGGAAGGAAGTGGCACGCCAACACTCCTTGGTACCTTTCGCTCATCCGTGGCAGGTACAACAGCCCGCTTCGAACTTTACGCCTCCGCTACGCCGCGCGATCGAGCAAGAAGTCGCCGACTTCTTGCAAAACCGCCTCCTACACCTTTCTACGCCGGCGTCCATGAGCAATGCGCGGTAGAGACAGAGGCACTAGATATCATTGGAGACTATGCCGTTCATCTTCACTACACTGATTACGAAGTCTTACACAAGCTTCTTTTCTGCTAAAGCCGCTCGTTGAAACGTTTGATGCATCCGTCACGTAGTGGTTTATCACAACTGCCCGACAGCTAGCGCAGCGACGTGGCGTCTCAGATGGCACTGCAGAATGGAGCGGCCAACATTATCTGTTTTTGATACAAAGTTCGCTGCCTTCGTAAACGGGTCACATTTTCTCTGCTTGACAATGCTTGAGGTTCTTCTATATTGTTATCACGTTAAACAACACAAGTAACTAGACAAAAAAGTGGAAATAGCTTTCTACCTGAGTGTCATCCGTCGTGTTATGTGCGGATTCAAAAGTGTGCACCCTTGGTGCGCCCTTGAGAAGGGTGACAGCTTTATGGCTTGAGGCGGGCTTATGTGGTAAAATGCTGTGTGAATGTTCCTTCTGTGTTGGGGTTGCTCTACTGTATATTGGGCTTAAGTGCTAAAGTGCTGCATGAATGTTTCTTCTATGTTGGGGTTGCTCTTCTGTATATCAGGCTTATGTGCTAAGTGCTGTATGAATGTTTCTTCTGTGTTGGGGTTGCTCTACTGTGTATCGGGCTTATGTGCTAAAGTGCTGTATGAATGTTTCTTCTGTGTTGGGGTTGCTCTACTGTATATCGGGCTTATGTGCTAAAGTGCTGTATGAATGTTTCTTCTGTGTTGGGGTTGCTCTACTGTATATCGGATGCGCTTGCAATAACGAGGTAGTGAATTGAACAACGCATACGTCATCATCATCATCATCATCATAAGCTGCATCATCATCATCATCAGCCTCACTGCGCCAACTGCAGGGCAAAGGCCTCTCCCGGTGCGTGTTCCGCCAATCAACCCGGTCCTGTGCATGCTGTGGCCACGTTATACCCGCAAATTTCTTAACCTCATCTGCCCACCTAACTTTCGGTCTCTCCCTCGCGCGTCTGCCTTCTCTTGGAATACAATCTGTTGCTTTTAACGACCAGCGGTTATCTTGCCTACCCGCTACATGCCCTACCCGTGCCCAGAGGAAACGCGTACATGCGTGGCATCCAAGAAGCAATGGGTTGAACTGCGTGCTTCGAAGCTGTTGGAAGACATTATGCTTTGGTGCATCAAATTACCTTTCTAGGAGGTAACCGTCCTAATTACTAGAGCCACAGACCCATGCGCCGAATTATTTAAGAGTATGCGAAATGCTTAACTCTGCTACAAAGTATTGCTTCACGTTTTCATATAACAAGCTTTATCTTACTTGCAGTTCAAGTTGAACATGCTTCGTTTGATGTACTTGGCCGACAGCTGTCCCATCTCCGAGTCTAGCAGAGCGCAGTTGAGGCCGTTTTTCTTCGCATAGTTTGCCTTTGTGGAGAAGCGAAAACAATGAGTTTACTACACAGGTTAGGTGCGATCACTACACATCTTACTTGTGTTGCCAGTTTAGAATAGCGGTTTAAAGGTTCGCCAAATGCAGTTAAACCTCAAGATAATGAAGTTTAACATAACGGAATTCTTGACATAACGAAGTACTTCCATTTTCACAACTTCATGTCCATAGAACACCATGTCTTTTGAACATCAACATAACGAAGCGTGTCCCAGTGCTGTCCCAGGGAACACCGAGTCCATAAATTGAAACTACTTCTTAGCCCAGTCGTCCTATGGTTCAGTACGTTCTATGCAGTTTTTACAGCGTTTATCCTATATCACCACAGTGCGTTTGACCTGCGTTTTTTTTTCGGGTTCACGCGTTACGTTTGGTTACTGGGAAGAGTATTTCTTTGCCAGGCAGACAGACAGACAGAAAAACTTTACTAGCAAGTGTGTTTGGACCCCCCGGGTCCCTGGACAACCGCTGTGGTCCCGCGCCACGTCTACACGGTCATGCCTCTCACCGCGATGACATCGGCAGCAAGGGTCACCGCAGCATGTTGCAAAGCCGGGTCCCCAGACGAGAGCAGGACCTCCCAGTC